>NW_017155624.1:1671999-1701863 GCF_001652005.2 Ceratina calcarata
TCCTTGAACTGCAAGACGGAGTGAAAATTGCATTAACGAAAAATGCGAACAGAGGACAAAAATTTTAAATGAAGTTTTCACTGAAACTGAAAAGTAATCTTGGGATCGCGTGCGCGCAGTGTCTGTGCGCGTTTTCTAAAAATCACCCAAATTAATTTCAATTGCCAAACCGCGGCCCGGTCCGTCTCCTAGCAACCGGACGTTACCGCTGGAAACTGCGCGAATATAAATTGGCGCGGCAAACAACTTGTCGCTAAATTGTAATCGGCGAGCGAAACGCGAATGAAGCTCGTTTTTGAGATAGCGACAAGGGAAAAAAATTAAACCACGCACCAACCAGAGAAATATCGAAGACTATATCTCAGGAAAGGATGTTATCTCGTCGCACATTTCACTTAGTAAAAGGCAACGGATGTCTCGAAGCCAGAGAAACAGGGAGAGGAAGTCACGTGATAATTGAAACGCGACCCTCGGATCGACACTTCGTCGCGGCTTTAATCAGTCGCGTTCAAAAGAATCACTCGCGACGACGCGGTTTCGAAATTCAACCGAACCAGTTCTTATTCCTGCAAGGACGAGAATGAGAAAGTGTGCGAGGAAGGCAAAATCCCTGGCTCGGTCGCTTCTCCCGATTAACACCGTCGAGTCGCAAAGTGTCCCGCCTTTGATGTCGAACAATCGGCAAAGCGTGGGTGATCGCGCTCGAAGGCGTGGAATTCGGCGCCCGACGAGTGACCACTCGTGGATTCGCGACGAGGGTTTCCACCCGCGCCGAGCCAAAGAGAAACACTCTTTCCGCGCCGTTTGGTCGTTTCAGCAGGTGATCGCTCCGCGTCGAGGGGGGCACAGGGTGCGCGTCCCGGAAGCGAGCTGGATGACGCCCGAGGGACGCGCGAGCGAGAGAGACGAGAGCGAACGAAGGGAGAAGGAAGGAGCGACGAGCGAACAGGGTGGAAAACAATTAAGGGAAGGCGAGGAGAGGACCGCCTTGTATGATAATGCGTTGTAACCTCCGGCAGAGGAGAACGATACGCTGAAGAAGGAGGTAGAGGAGCAGGTAGCCGAGGAGGATGAGGCCGGATGGTAGGGGTACAGCCGCGAGAAGGAGAAGGGGGGGGATGGTTTGGCGGAGGTCGTGGTTCTTACTTTGCATTCCTTTGTGTGTCCTCCTGAGCCCTCCATCTACCCTTCTACAATCCAGTCATCCTCCTCCCTCTTGAAGCTTGAACTAACGCCCGAGGTTTTAATGCACTTGTCTACTCCACATACCGTTCATAAAGACATATATGCCGTCTGTTGAACCAGCGGGCAGGAGGACTGATTCTTGGAAAGAGGAACGGAACGAAGTCGGAGAGAGATACCTGTACTGTGCGAGAGGGGGAGTGGGCCGCGGCAGAGAAAGAGGGTGGAAAAAGGGAGACGGGCCGCGCACGAAGAAGCGAGAGATGGTGCCCGGCAAAAGAAGAGGCGCCGCGAGAAAGAGAAAGCGGAGAGGAGAGCGTAACGATATGAAATGCATTTTAAATTCTAAGCATTCGCTCACGTCATGGAAAGACCTCGGTTCTTTGCTTGCATAATTCCGCTGGTGATGTATAAAAGTTAAAAAAGGAACGCGCGGTAGTCGGGGAGCAAACGGGGAGGAATTAAAATGCGCTGGTCGAATCCGTACCTTTGCCGGATGCCTCGACGGCCTACGGCCACGGAACTTTCGTCCAGGGCATCCGTCTTCGACGGAGACTTTGTCCCGCTGTTTGCTGCTTTGCACACGCAGCAATGTTTCGTATGAATCGTTCGAGCTGGTATACTTGCCGGGGCTTTTATCCCTCTTTGCGAGGGTACGTAGAAACGAGCCGCGGATACAAAGTTCAGCAGATAGATCTCTTTGAGTAAGAGAAAAGATTTAATAAGCTCGCGTTCAAAAAGATATAGTTTCAATGTTATGCTCGAGAATGATGTGCCTTGAAACGTGTATCATGAAGTATCTATGATAATTATAGCATGATGCATTTTACATTTTGTCATATTACACTTAATTTTATCAATTGAAATCTAAGATCAGTACTATCGATTCACTTAGAGTCAAACAGATCAGCTCGTACGGTCTTATATGCATCTGATTACAAACACGATAAATGGAAACACAAAACAAGATTATTTCACAGATCTCTTCATCGGTCGATCAATGGGAAACGTCGGGGAATAGAGACACCGCGCGCGAGACTTTAACGAGGCTCAGTGGGTGAAAAGTGGCTGAAGAGACGAAAAATCGAAAGGAGCGCGGCAGACGAAAATATTGAAACATCCAGATTGAAAGCTATCTTTCACACGTGTTGCGTTTCGCTCCATTCGCGGTGTCAATGCGATACATATTTCATCGAGGATATAAATACCGGGTCCTCCTCGTTTCTTCTCAGCCAGCGTAATCAATATGCATTCAGTTTCCTCGCCGTCTCTACGCCCGCTTAATTTCGCGCTTGTTATGCTATCGATGATTTTCGCAGTGCAATACTTAGGAAATTACGAATGCACCGTCAAAGGATGCTACGCGCTCGAATACTTGTGTCGTTTAACCATTGTCAGCTTCGACGATTTCATACCGAATAGAAGATTGCGTTAAAAATAATGCCGGATGTTTCAATTAAAATACAAGACGTTCATTTATTGTTAATTACTGTTCAATTGAGAATGTAATAAAGATTGTTATAATTTTTATCACATTCATCAACTCAGTATGTATTCTGATCGACGTACTTATAGTTTTTCATCTTATCTTAATTACGAATCGTATAAGTCACTGAATTACTCACCTCTTGTGTCCCAGTATCCGCGCACCAGCCAGCTCTCTGTTACGTCGTCATTCGTCAATCTAAAGGAACAAAAAAGGAGAGAGTGCGGTCAGTCAGTGAAAGCGTTATGTGGCCAGTTCGATTTTCGAAGCGACGGGACGAGTGAAACGAGAGTTCGAAATCCGTTTAAACATTTAATTTAATGAAACAAGGTCAAGAGCAGCGGAATTTATAATAATTTCGATTTTATCGCGGCGTATATTTTACCAAGGGGCATAAATTAATTTCGATGCCCGCGCGGCAGTAGTTTTAATGAATTCAAGTAATTTCTATAAAATCACCTGCCGGCCTCCGCGCCAGCCGCATTATGTCACCACCGCCGCGCCGTCCCGGCCACTTCATATTAAAATCCGCAAATATTTATACAAAATAATAATAAAATACGATGAATGAGGCGAGCGAAAGCGACCGCGCACAATGCCGCGCGATAAACACGGTCTGATTATCGAATCTCGATTAGTAATTACCGGAGCAACGTCCTGTCTCGTTCCGTTGCTCGTTTCAATCGTAACCGATCGGAAACCCAGATATCTCGCGCCGACACCGTTACATTCATGATCGTAATTGTTGCTCAGAAAGAAAAAGATTTCTCTTAGAAGGGACAATAAATGAGCGAGTAGTTTTTAAAAAGAACGTGTTCGCACGCATATATTGGATACAATGGCGACGTTAGGGTTCGTCCGTGAGACGTGTGCGCATAGGTGCACCGCGGGTTGGTCGATTCAGAGCTTACGCGCGAGGACGGTGACACAGGAGGCGAGCAGACAGCAACGGAGAAAATCCTTTTCATTCGGCGAAAGAAAAGATACGGGCGCGAGATTCGCGCTTCATTCACGACCAAGTCTATGGGGGTGAGGAAAGGCTTCTTCTTCGAGATGTAATTAGCATGTCTTCGTACAACGGGACAGACAATGCCGCCGTTTAATTAGTATGCGTCTCCGTTCCTTCCCTTCGCATCGTGACCTCGTATCCTTTACTCATCCCCTTCGGGCGTCCCGTACGCGACACAAACACGTGTGTCTGTATACCAACCCGTTCTTCTTTACGTAATCCACTAACGACCCGGCTACGTGCACGTATCGATGCGACGCGCTTTACTGCACTATCGATACAAGTGCGTTTATAGACAAAGCCTGCTTGTTATCAGAGACAGAACACTGCCAGATCCTTCGAACTGAGATAAATATACGAAAGAAGTAAACGATTGCTAATTTTAGTTTCAAGTAACAATTCTGTCTAGGCTCGGAGATCGATCAAAAAGTTTAATGATTAATGAAACATTGAGAATAGATGCTACTTTAATAATTGTGATGGATAGAAACGAATGACGTGTAAGCTCGACTACCGAGGAATTATTATTAACACGATCTTGACGCAAATGAGAAGAGCGAGTCCGACGTACTTATAACACGAACGCATATTACGTTATTTTTTTTCGCCGAAGGTCGGCCCCGCGGAGCTCGTATTCCCACGGCTCGAAGACTGTCCCCGTGTGCGTGACGCGATTGTGACGCATTAGCTGCGACACGTCGATTCGCAATTACCGTGCGAGAATCGGCTCGCATCCTCGAGACAATTGCGAGGGTGACGAAGGACGACCAATTGCCGTATTGCCACTGAGCTAACGCAACGGTATAACGGGAGACGAAACTGACTTCTGGTGTAGTGATATGCACTGTCAGATGGAGCGGCGTGCGTGACCGTGCACGATTAAGTAGCTCGGTAATCGATGAGAGGGAACCAGAGCAGGTTTCAACTACGGCTTCTGCTTTCGTCGTTTTTTCCGATCGGTAGAGACACGGCAATCGGTTTCTGGTCGAAGCGAATATTTAAAAAACATATTCAATTCGCAATTTCATCGCAGTCTTCCGGATCTTTCCAGGCTCGAGTGTCGTTCCGTTCGAGTACTCCTTTCAATGGGGGGAACGCATTGTTCGGAACGTAAAAATGTTGAGCACGAGAGTTTTACTTTTATTACCGACGTTTTTTCGAAATTAGTTTCGGAACGCTCGTCGAGATAATTTAATGGTATTTCACAGTCTGCGCCGCGGAATCGTTTAAAAAAAAGGTGAAGGGGAGGAGCTCAAAAGTAAAACGGAGGAGGTAGAAAGAGTAGATGCGATTAAAAGCCGTTCTGAAATTGCGATTGCGTTGGCATGTAAAATTATCATTATGTAATTCACCTACTGACTCTACAGGTTATCAATTAAATGCCGAATGGTTCCGCTTGTACAATGATTCTGTCATCCAATTTGTCCAACGGATACGAACTCGTCTGGATATCTTTGTTCGTTGACAAACATAAGTCCATGCTATTCGAATTACGATTGTTTATTACATTCATATATTCTGACAAGAATTCGAAACTAATAGAAAATCTAGAATTTAGAAACAGTGATTTTGAAAGTAAAAAATAATTTTTTTCCATAACGTGTTGCGAATTAAGAGAAAATTTCGAGGGACACGTCGAAGCGATGCAACCGGTTTGGAAATTCGATATGGGTCAATGCCACGATTTAATGCGTACATACGCGCAGACTTTTTGGCTGGCGAACGAATATCGAAATTAACGGGAGGGAGGGAGAACGTGACGAACTTTTGCATAATGAGCTGGCGCGGGGCGAGAGCCGCGCATTTCCACCACCACCGGTGCACTCACGCACGTGCACGCACACACCGCCGCTCGTAGCTACATTAATATTTTCATTTGATTGCGTTAATTAAACCGGCTGCCAATCGATGACCTTTGAAGTTCACCGGCACGCGACACGCGCACACCAATTACCAATATTATTAATTGCGACGAGTTCCCCATTTTTGGACGCTGGCGCTCCTTTTTTATTTTGCAACCGCGAGATGATAATTGAAGGAGTACACGGGAAACTAATAACACGACTGGACCGATGATAGGAGTAGTAAATTCTTTCTTTACAAGAAATCGCGAGGGTTATTAATTATTTTGCGAATCGAGCCACTTCCGGCTGAAAGCTTTTCCATTTACGAGAAGAACAACACGGCAATCAGTACCTTATCTAACTGTTTGCTATACCTCATACTAGTAGATCAATCCTTATTTACTGACAATGCCTGTGCTTAAAATAAAAGCTCGTTAGAAAAACGGAGCATCGAAATACTTTCTAAGTCGAGTAAACGTTGTCGATAAAGATTGTCGAACTGACGATGCTAATTTCTCAACACTTATTTCCTCCCTCTTGATCGATTTTTCCTAAAATACTCATATACTCTTACACTGTCGCGACTGATTTTACAACGAAAAGAAGAAAAAAATATAAGTAATTACTTGTTGTCCGTAAGAACTCCAACGGGATTTATTTTTCCTCTTCGGCCGTTTCAGCCAGGCAGTAGAGAAATTCATTTTCCAGCGGTAGTGAATTTCAGCCGAAATCCGGGAAAAATAAGCTCGATCAAGCTGACGGCCATATAATTTGTCGGAACCGCCGCGTCGTGCCGTGAATTTGCGTGTATTAAAAACTGGCCAGAAAAGGGCGTCGTTTCGATGATAAATTCTTACTGGCGAGATCCCGTCACCAAATTTTCGCTCTGCTCAATCTATCTCTCTCACTCTCTGTCCCTGTCCCACTTACACTATCGCTTCCCGGTTTTCCATGAGACTAGCTAACCGGCGACTTTAGGGTGAAGCACTTACTACACAATGAGTATGCAAATAGGCTGGCATTCGGCTACATTTGTTTCAACAAGCTTAGAAGCGGCGCGACGCGGTTCGCTTGCTTCTCTCCGGGAGCTCGTAAAAGTACCTTGCTTGGCCTCAAATCTTTCAAAAACAAGGGGAGTTCTGGCCTTCTTCCACCCTCCTTTTATTGTCTCGATTTCATTTTCACAGCTACGTCCCACGAATCTTTCTCTCATTATTCGTTTCGTCGTCTTACAGGCTAAGGAAGGGTGCTACGTTATTTCACAAAAATTATTACCACTTCGTCGTGCACACACAAAATTTTCATACATCAGTAGCCTTCTCTAAACTCAGCGTGTATTCAATAACTTTCAATTAATGATTTTCGATTATCACATTATTTATACTCTACTTTTGTCTAACGAGTCCGGTAAATCGAACCTCTTATTAGAGCGCGCAGTAAACTGTCACCTGTCACATGGTATCTTACAGTTAACCTCTGTCTAATTTCATGAATGCATTTACGATGTATGCGCCATCTACTTACGAGAAGGACAACGTGCTCATGTATACATGCATTCTCACACGATGAAAAATCATAAATGTAAATCCTACTTGACTTCATTAATTAATTATAAGCTAATCCTTCATATTTAATTAATTGCAGATCAATCGATCGTGTTTGCTGAATTTCAAAAAGAGACATTTAAACTTGTGACAGGATATAAATTATACATGTAAACTGTTTAAACACCCGCGAAAATTATCTTGAGAAGTGACAAGCGAGTTTACCTTTAAACAGTCACGCAACCCTTGATTCGTATGCGATCTAGCTTCTCGCGAGTCGCGAGTTTCTTCGTGTCCCGCGAGATTAGTGCCTCGCAATCGCGCCTCGGAACTTTCGTTACTCAGAGACGGTTACGCGTTAAGATGCGTCACGATGCGGCATTCGAATAACTCGACTTAACCAAATCCTAACGGTGGATACCATTTGGGAACGCCTAGCAATCGTTGCTACAGACACTTGCCAAGACATAACCCGGCTGTTGCGATTCTGGAAAGCTGGGTACGCGTTTGGAACCTGGCCTAATCGTCCGATCTTCGCCACGTTGATGACAACGAGGACGGCTGTTCAGTGAGTAAAATGAGAAACCGACCTTTAAAATGTTGTGCCCTTTTAAATTAAATCTGCTTGAATGTACATTTATCGGTTTGTCGTTTCCATTATATGCGATTTGAAATGTCTATACTTTTTTCAAATTAAACCTCCAGGAAGTAATCTATCAACTTCTTGCTAGTCTGCAACATATATAGGACTTCTTTACATAAGAAAAACCGTGTGTTTCATTTGGTATAAAAAGTGACGTGACGAATAACCACTTTCATTGAATTCTTGTCAATTTAGCGACAGAAAAAGAAAGAGACGAAACATTGAATAATTGAATTCCTGATACGACAAACTGTCAAGATGTGGTATAAAATGGAAGACATCCTTTTTATTGGCAGAAACTCTGAATCCCGAATGAAGCGAAATGTGTTTCCGAAACAAATTTGAAACTTCGAGCGGATCCGGTTTTCTGTGAATCAAAGCGTGTGACAGAGTAGCGTCGCGACGACAACGCGTTTACCGTCCCTCAAAACGGCGACGGAAAGTTAAGCCGGAAGCGTAGCTCAAGTTTCGCGGACCGGAGCGAACGAGAAGTTTGAGAAATGCGACGCACGCTCCCGTGGGATTCCTAATGGCGAGAGATTCTGGAGATTTCATTAGGCAACGTTTACCCGGGACCCCTGCGTTAAGCCCCCGGCCGTGGAAAAAGTTTCCGTCGGCGCCGTGTAACCGAGATTTCCCGTGATCTCACTAGCAAATTGGTTTTAGGAAAATTAATTAAGATCCGAAGCCGAGCTCAGATGAGATAAGACATTGCGGTTTCAACAATTTCGTACCGTCATTGTTAGTACGTCTAATCAGTTTTTTATAGATCAGAACTGATGAATTTTTTTATCTTTCTCTAAAACATATAATTTGTATGACGAATTTGATATTAACTTTAAAAGCTCGGTAACTATAATACAACACTTACGTCATTAAAATGGCAATAAATCGTCGCACGGTTCGATTCTAGTCGTACGATCTTCGGATGGTATGAATGCATGATTACATTCTGTTTTCGTGAATCCAGAAACGAGCGGGCAGGTTCGTTACACGGGTCCCGGCTGTCGGAACGGGTGGCGTTTGAAATTGTCGGGAGATTTTCTTGCGGGTGACGATGCCGAGAGGTTTGTCAATGGTGCGTGGTTAACGAACCCTGTGAAAACGATCGCGAACGTTAAGGAGGCTGTGCCCGGTGGTGGTGGGAAAGCATAGTCCATTCTCTCGGTGACAATACATCCATTTGATAAAAGTCACTCGATCCCCCTTTCGCCGAGAACAAATATTGGAAGGAGTATTCGCGATAAGCGTGAAACTCTGAATTCGAAGCTGTCGTAGATTATGCTGGCTCCGGCGCGGCGTTGTTTGCACGCGCGTGGTACGCGCGCGTTTGCACGCGTGTAAGTACGTGCATGCACACGCGTACCGCGCCGCTTTACGAGACGAGGCAGATGTTGATAACGGACGACAGCGACAGAGACAGGGACAGTGACAGCTGCCCCGTATTGTTCGACACGTTCGCTGATTATAGGTCAAAGGCCCCTTACGAATCAAAGAATTATCGAAAGAAGCCTCGACATTTTTTCCCCTCCGCGGTTCCATAGAAAAAACGCCGCTTTGTCGTCGCGATTTTCCGCGCAATTTCCCCCCCGATCTCCGTCGAGCTTCATCGATTTTCAAATTCGCCACGCACGAAGCTTGAAACGAGCATTGGAATTACACGTTCAGTTCTTAGTGTCCCATAATACGATCTCTCGTCTCGTTTTCACCATCAATAGTTCGGATCTGTTAGGAAGAAATTTTCGTCGTTATGAGGAACAAGCATCGAACGTCAGTTTCAATTATTGCAGGACGAAGAATAATCCAATGTCTGTCATCCGCGATAAATATACCGACAACAGGAAACAATGTATTTAATCATTTCATGACTGAAGAATAGATATGACACTATTGATTACGGTAAATATAATTCCTATCGACCTTAGCTGATCTTATCTTACCAACGCGCTCCGAGTATGATAGATCGCTACGTCTGACCAGACGCGTCTCCTACTACTTAAGACTGTCGGCAGTGTCGGCACAATCTCAAGACGTTTCACTTTATCGAACGGCGCTCGCGGTTGGTAGGGAACTCGAGCAATTTGTTCTACTATTCCAACGGAACACGAGAGCATCTATTATCTAGCGTTATACTATTTCAAGTTCGTTAACATTTCAGAAGCAGTAGCTGTCAGGGAATACCGAATGAGAGAGATAACGTTCTGAACATTGGTTGACAGTGTGATTTCGATGCATTATTGGACGATATGCACTTGGCGACGGACAAAAACCGGGAGAACGCGGGAATGAACGCGATGCGTATCGGGGAACGAGTCTGCGGCCCGATACGAAAGACTCCCGACGGAGGGGACGCGGAATGACAAAATGGGATTAAAATGATTACTGAAACGTCACGCGTATCCATTCTTCCACGGTGTCACGGCGGCAACGCGCGCCTCTTTCTCCTGCTAATTAATCGTTGTCACGGTGTTTTCCTTTTTTTCTTTCTTGACGAACCGTACACCGGTTCTCTTTACCCGACGAGCTATTGAACGCAGCATGCAATCAACGCGCGAAACGATTGTGGCAAAGTAACGTACGTTGATTTAATTAAACTTAACTGAAAGGCGTATAAAATCAGTGATCGTGCGATCTTCTTCCCTCGGTGCCGTTTCACCTCGCTCTTTAAGTTCGATCAGTTTGTTCACAGTTCCCGTGTCGGACGGTCATCGCATCGAGGTAAGATTCGCACGATCGCTGACTCGTGAAAATGGGATGACAAAGGAAAAGAAATAAATAAAAATACGACACAACACAAAAAAAAAACAAATTGTATTTCATGATAGGGATTGAAGGGGTGTGACAAGAGCGGAACACTGGTTGCGTACACCGCATAAACCGCTCAGTGACAATCGTGATGAATAATGGAGGGGTCAATTAAATCTCGATTAAACACCACCGAATAATACGATCCGCTACTCTTTTCAACGCTGTTCGACGAGCGAATGCGTTTTTTCTGTTTTTTAAATGCTCTCGCTCGCTCGTCCTGTCTCTGTCTGACCCTCTGTTAAACACCGCCCGCGTGTTCATTCAGCTTGAAAAACAGCACGCAATCACTCCGCGGTTCCGTACAAATCGCAAAGGCGGTTTCATTAAAAATTACAATCGCTGTTCATCAACGATCATCCGCTGGTACGACGACCCGTGCCCCGCCGAATTTGGTAGCAGCGAAATTTTTTATAAGGCAACCATCGACACGAGTGTAAATTCGATCGAAGTTTCGAAGCAGTTGAACAGTTGCCTTTTATCGCACTTCACGGTGGATAGTAAAACCGACCACGTCCCTTAATCCTCTGACTTTTAAGACGATTTCGAAGAGGAATAAAAATTCACACGGGCGGTATTAGTATGATCGAGCCTCTTAGTCCTGACACGTCATAACCGGACGATCTCTCCTATAACGGCACATAGCTAAATTGAAATCCAGAAACAAATTCCTATGATCCGAGAAGATTGCAGGACAGATCACTGCAGGACACTCGCAGCAAGTTCCGGTCAACGAGAACACATGTCAACGATCAGGACGTCACGTTGCATTACCTTATTATTCTCGACGGAGGCACGTTATCCGGATGATAAAAAATACACGTGTCACACTGAGTCACGAGCTGAGTAGTATAACACGAGTCTGGGTTAGCGAACAGTCGACTCGATCACAGAAGTAGAGCAGGTGTATCTACGTAGTAGGAACACAACAGTCTCAGTCGAGGTCCGACGAAGCACTGGACCAACGTGACGAAGAAGTGGGATCCACTGCCTTCTGCCGGCAGCGTCTCACGATGTTCTTACGCACCGAGCCTCGCGTCCGTACTGTCCGGTCATCTTTCATCTACCGCAATCCCGAACACGTTTCATTCGTGGGAAATTAACTAATAAAACGGCGCGTCACGGTGGTAAAGTGATCCACGATCGTTTCATCGTGACGATAACCGACGTCGACGTCAAGTAAGACGACGAATGGCAATCACGACACACATAGATCCTGTCTCGTTCCGTCCGTTCAGTGTTCAGACGTTTGCCACTGAATGAGAAACCAGAGAAAGAAAAAAGAAAAGGGGAAACAAGATGATCACCGTTTTTCCGCGTTCTTAACGACTAGGAAACCACCGCTGCATCGTGTACCTCATCGCACACCTCGACTCTGTCTGAACTGTCGCGCACCACTGTTCACGTCCTCGCACTACGTTACGCTCTTCCGTGTCCTTAGGGTGCGCATTCACCGTTCGCGTTCTTGATTTGTGTACACTCAGGCGAACACGTCGCGCGCGTGTATACGTAACAGCACCAGTGTCCGCGTGCTTCGGCACGATCCCCGTCGTGTTTCGTAGATCAGCGTGTCGTAGGTCGACCTGTATCGGTTCGCGGCAGTTGTCCGTTTGCGAGTCGCAGTGTCGGTACTCGTTCGAGTTTATTATATACATATACAATTTGGTCGCGCGCGCGCCTGTTCAAGTGTGCACATATGGTATTGTAGGTGTGCTTGTGGGTAGCCGTATGTTCGTGTATGTATATATATATGTATCTATATTATATACGTGTGTGTAAGTGGATGACGCGGGAGCGCGCGCGCGCGCCTCTACGGTGGTTATATTACAAGGTGTACGCGTCTTTTAAGTGATTTCGGCCTGGCTGGTCAGCCCGGCAGCTCCGTATGATGAGGCCGCCGCTTTGCTACTGACAGACCTAAAGACCACCCTAACCCTGCAGTCGGGGACGAGGGGTTCCCCACCCCCGTCGTGAGCGGACGAGAGAGAGACCACCCCTCCGCCGCCAGGGACTGGGGCGAATAAGCAACCCTTAGCACCCGATGCCACCTCCACGGCGGCGGCGCAAACGCACTCCTGCCTCCGAGGGTAGTCTTATCCCTACCATTTATTCCGTAGAACCGAGACAGCCACCCCCCACGCACCACCAGACAGTTCACCGCTGCCACCACCAGAAACCCCCGCCGTTTCCACTCCTCCAGCCGGACTCTGAGGTCGAGAAGAGCCCCTTCCAGAACCACCGAGGATCCCCTTCTTCTCCTACGCGGCTTCTAGTCGGAGAGCCGTCTTAAGATAAAAACACGGACGATCGGGTTTTGCAGTTAACCCACTCACCCTCGCCTCGTATGCCCCTACCACCTTACCCGGAGACTTTTCCTTCTACCCCACCGTATTCTACAACTATCCCCTTCTCTCTTCGACACCGACCTACCCCTTCTATTTCTTTCACCCTCTACGCATCTCTCTCTCTCCCTCGCTCTTCTCCCTCCCTATCTCTTTCTCTCGTTTCTATATACTAGCCCTTACGAGCGACCACGATTCCCCCGACCCCTTTTCAACCCTCTCCTACTCTTCCTTCTTCCCTCGATAGCGCTCTCTCTGACTCGACAGGACTTTCGATTCTTTCGGGGGCAACCTTCAATCCACCCCCGCACCCGGCGCCCCTTTTTTTTCTCTCTTCGCCGACCGATACATCGCGTGTCGACCTGTTCGACGTTATCATACCGTTCACCCTCGGAACATACATACCCCCCACCTTGACCATCCCGGCTCCCACCAGCGGGAGACGATAACAACGGGAACGACCTCGTGCTTTTTCATAGAATCGGTATACATATATATATGTGTGTTATTCTTGGTGTGTTGCTGTTTTCAACTTTTTTCTAGGCACACATCGATCTTCGACATTTACGTATTTAGTGTTACAACGCGCCGTGACCTATGACCGCTAAGATCACTTTCGCTCCTGCTTCTTTCCGATCTCACCTGCCGCTGACTCCAGGACATTGCCCGGACCTCACGGAATTTTTTACCGTTTCCGGTCTCAGCGGCACGGAGGGTCGTGTCGTGACAAAACGGGTCAGGAATTTCACGTTTTTCGTGATCGTGGACAATGCGGGAACGCGGAGCTCGTTTGACAGGTTTAAGAATAAAGGATTCTGTGCTTTGTTTAGAAGAGCCAGTTTTATGAGTTGGCGCAGTGGGGACGGGTGTCTGGTTTTAATGGAAGCGTTGGCATGCGGCGTAAGGGGATGCGAGAGATTAAATTGACGATGGATGACAGGGAAGAATGAAATACTGCCGGTGATCTATGTTACATTCCGGAGAGATTTACGCGAATAGAGACGATCTCGATTCGTGACTCGACGTCGAAAAACATGCACGAATTTTCGAAATTTCGACGTTTGCAAAACTCACTTGCTAGTCTAATATAAGATTTTACGGAGAAAATCAATATCTGCGAGTCACACTGACCAAAGTTCTCGGTTTTAACAGTAAAAATGACGTATTTAATGTTTTAACGTGTTTTTACTTACTTTTGAAAAAGACGCGTCAGTTTAACTGACAGGTACAAAGTATAAATGGACCTCGGAAATCTGTTGACTACTTTCGCAAATGAAACGAGCATACAACACATAGATCGTAAAATCGACTTCTAAGGAGTGAGAAGAGACAGGACGGATTGCAGGACGTGAAAGCGAACGGAGTCGCAATGAATTTCGGCCGTGTCGTCGCGAAATAAAATAAATAAGCCGTGAACGCTGGAGCAGACGTATTTGACTTCTCGCAACGGAACTCGCAAGCGATGCACGCTTCTTTCTCGCAACGCGTGCAATCGCCTCTACGATTTAATACAAACAAGAACAAACGTCAATGAAACCTTTCAGCACGAAAGTACCGTTCAGCCTTTCAAAGTAGCAGCACGGGCCTGATCAAATGCACGTTCCACTGTGCGCGACGTATTCAATGCAACGTACGCAAAGACTGAGAGCATGCGATGATTCAAAAAAAAAAAAAATAACCATCGATGCCTGAATAAAATCCAATTCAAGATCAATCGAGCCCAACAAGTGTTTCACATTTTGCAATTATTCCATGCGAGTCATTCCTAGCCCAAGACCCTTAGAGATAGTAGAATTACCTAGGAAGAAGTACAAAAAAAGCCAGGCGGATTGAGTAGCCTGAGTACTAAAGCAAGAACTGAGCATCCATATGAAAGTTGGTCATTGGAATCGAAAATTTCCGATGCCATCCTTCCCCACCCCTGCGTCCCACGCACCCCACTACTGCGATCGAAACTCATTTATACTTTTACCACCACTCCAACAACCCCGCTGTGGAATCGCTTATGACACGATTCGTTTGATTATTAGCTGTTTATACGCGGGCATCGATCAAGTTGCCGACCGACACGCGGCATTTCAACGACGAAACCGCTTCCGAGAGGCCGTGTTCCGCCAGTAACCCTTTCGGAACGACCGACCGGCCAGGAATTTTTCTTTTTACTTCCCAACCCTTTGCCCTGACCGGCGAAACTGGTTTCACAGGATTCGTGATCGAAGTGGATATTCATTTTCGGATCCTCAGTTCTATATGAACGCTGCCACGGTCGGGCAGCCCTTCGTGACATCTTGAAAGTGTCCAATTTTTCGTACTGAATCGAATTCTCGTGATTGCAACTGAGAATGTTCCGAGTTTTGTCCTCCGAACGCGGATCGTCGACAGATTACTTGGCAAAGTCATTTTCGGTGCGAAATCGTGCGACATTTATATTCTCTACATCCAACGATTTAATTCAATTTACACAATTCGATCGTCCTCATTTGTTTAAAATATGATTATTTTAATTTATTTTGATGTATGATTGTAACGATTATACAGTGTCTCAAATATTGAAAATTTTTAACTATTTCATGTGATTGAGAGAAGAGTTTGTAACTTCGTATAGTATAAACGGCAATCAAACAAGTTTATTTTAATTCAATTTAGTATTCTTTGAATCGCGAGTGTTAGCTACAAATTTTTCTATCAGATGTAACATGAATTTAATTCATTCCCTTAATTCGAAATATTTCAATGTCGTTTATAATAAACTGATTTCTTATTTAGTTTTAAATTTTAGTTCCTCAGCTTTAAACATACTTCGGTTCTGTCCGGCTGCCGACGGAAGAGTAATTCCACTCGCACTCAGTGTATCGTCTTACGTCTGACGAAAACTGTCCGTATCTACTTAGAGGCAGTTCATTCCCGATTTTTGATATGTTCCACGGATAATTTGCATTATGCTATCACAACAATCGGCTAATTAAGTATCAATTTGTCGGTCAAAAAATCATTTATTATATTAGAATTCAAAAACTTTGTTAGAATCTAAAACGAACCTTCCAATCACTAGACATTTTAACTTGAATTTTGTTACTATTTGGAACTAATTATGTTTATTTATACGAATTGCATTGATTCTTTGAAAAAGTTAATACGAATAGCCTTGGAATTTCCTAATTCCTTCAGTTCTCGTTTAAATAGTTATTTAATGCGATAATTGACGTTTCCGTGTTTATTAGTATCTGAAGACTTATAATATTAATAGAACATTAATATTTGCGATGTTTTAATTAAGCGCGCACGTGACTTTGATTTTCATTTTATTGACATCTCGATAATATTGGGTTGCGATTTATTAACGATAACGTTAATTCATAATTACAACACTGTATTAGCAGATAATTATTTCAAAAATGTTCGTTCCGTTCTGCTTCACACTCTGTGTAACACGCGATTTTTACGATATCTTTATAATTAGAACCGAATGTCACTTGCACTGTGTCGATCATCACGGCGCGTTATCGACTCGATTTCTCGAAATTTTTACGCATCGCCTCGCGAACGATCATTTAATCGCATCGTTTAGCCCACAATTAACACCAGCATCACTGCACAGTCACCACGAGTGTCACCACACGATCGCAGACGCGTCTTTGCCTGAGAAGTACCTACGGCAAGGGGAATGTGCCCGTCCGTGACAGACAAGCCGGTCCGAAAGGAAATTGTCTAATTATGAATGAAAAGTACATCCAACACCTTCGAGGATACGGTATTCTTAATTGAGAAAGTAAGAAATACGACAACGTAGCGAAGTTTCGAGTGTATCAAATATTCTATGAAAACGGGAAACTAGTTGATGAAATCTTTTTATGTACCAAGAAATACAACTGTGAAAATACAACGACAAGACTTGTAACACTGAACTGTTCTCTTTGATTTCGCTACTGAAGACTGTTAGGTATAAAAATTACACGAAACATGTATATTGTCGATATGTTGAACAATATCTGAGGGCATGAGCATTGTTTGACAGTTCGCAACAGAGGCGATGATCTGTCGGCACTAAGTCTCGAGAAAATGAAACTCTTGATTGATGAACGAGAGTTTAGAAATTGTAGAATTGACAAATTGTCGTTATACACGGTGTTAACGATATAAATTAACAAGTTTACTAGTTGCACTTGTTTTCGCGGCGAGGCAGGGATCAAAGAGGGAAACTGGTGAAAGAAAACAAAATAAATGTCACTGTTCGTTGAGAAGGTGGACTCACCTGTGCGATCACTGCGATTCCAAGAAGACGTATTCTAGGGTGTTGATAAAACGGTGTTCACAAACGAAAACAGCGCACTGGATAGTGGTCCTTGACGTATCCTGTTCGTTTCCTCACAGTCACTGGTCCGGTGAATCTTGAAAAAGCTAAGGGTTGAGTTCGGTGGATGCGCGCGTGTTTAAACTCGTGTTCACACCACGTCGTCGAACTGTGATTATTCTTTCCCGATGATAGCAATTAAAAGCGTTGCACGATCGTTGAGGCTACTTAAGTGTTAGTCCAGACGCACTACTCGGCAAGCCGGCCCTGTTCGTCCTTTCGTCTTACGTGGTTTCGGAAATCTTTAATCAGTAAGAAAACCGTCCGTCGTGTGTAGTGGATATCGTCCTAAAACGGCTCGCGCGCGGCCCCGCTGCGTTTTTGCGTGGGGCCCGGCTGACGAACGTGGCCGAGCAGCGCGCGGCTAGAGAGAGCTTGGGCTGCGTGGCGGAGCGCGAACTTGCGGGCTTGCGGGCGCACTGGCGCACACGGCATATTCGCACCGCGTAGGCGGAGAGAGGAGAAGCTCCGGCGGATGCTGTAAGCTGAAGGGAGAGAAACACGCGCGCCGGCCAGCAGCGGAGACCCCTCTTGGCCGCTGCCCCGGACGGTGGCTCCTCTCACGTTCGGACGCAAAAGCTCGCCGGCTGCTTCTCCTAACTGGCTGCGAGTGCGATGAAAACGGACTGCGTGGAAGAACAGAGAAAGCGGATGCTGGACGCGCGACAGAGACTCACTTATACGTGACCGGCCGCCACGCGAGAAAGAAAAGACGAGTCGAACGTCGCTTCTTGCCTGGCACTAGCAACGCGGCACCCCTTTCTGTACATCTCAACTTTAAATTCAAAATATCTTCATCTTAGGAACATTCTTATTCTTGAGGGATTGGCATTGGTGTTTTTTATTATATTTCTTTATTGAGACGAATTTATATCATCGTACGAGTCACATTAGGGGTAGTTTTACTTAATTTTCACTGAAGCCGACAGTACATTTATTTTATAGAAAGTGTAGAAGTAGACGAAGGTAAGGGCAGGATCAGGCGAATTGTCGCAAGCTTAGGCGAAAGCTCTTCGCATGGGGTAACAGCGAGTTAGTAGCCGGCCCTGAACGAATTCAGAGGAAGACGATATCAACGAGGGAGTCGTTTGTGCAACGAGGAGAATCTCGATCGTGGAAGCTTGCGACGGAATCGTCGGTGGTGGTGAACAGGTTACGCCGAGAGAAGGGGATAAATTGCGGGAGGAAGACGAAGCGCTTGGACGTCCGCTGGGGCGCGACGAGGACGACTGCGAACGACACGAACATCCCCGAACTCGTCCGAGACGTAGGTACCTACTCTCGACTGGCCAGCGGTTCAGAAAACAAAGACGCAAAGATCTATCGGTGACCGGCGGGAAAGAGAGAACGCGCGGCTGGCGTGGACGAAGACGAAGAGGATGATAGAATAGAGACCGTTGGCAGGACGGAGAGCTTCCTCGCAAGCTGACCACGCGCTCGTATGCTTCGCGACGGTGAGCCGCCGAGAAGGACGCAGCGAACGTGTCGCGGCCGGTTGGACAGGAATGGAGAGCTTTTCTACTTTATCACGCTGCTTTCGTGTACGTGAGCCGTGTCTACGTCGGGGTGTAACAGGAACTTTCGAAGCGATGGTATAGGTTGATGTGGGCTAGGCTGGTCGCGTACAAGCTTCGAATGCAGCAGAAATTAGAGAACCAAAGAAAGTCTATGAAACTTTTTTTTCAATAGAAAAAGTTATTGCCTGAGATATGACTGCCCGTTTTAAGTAGTTGAACCAATGTGTTTCAGGATTTGATACGAATTTAATTAATTGAAAGTATATTGTTCGATATTCTTCCTTTTTATTTCTACATGCTGATACGAGTTATACTGAACTACGTGAACGATAACAATCGAGTAGTTTCGTGCTCGGGGAAAAGAACGGTCCACTTGATGTTTGCCTGAATGAAGGTAGCGCGAGAAAGAGCGCGAATAATTTTGGTCATGCGCGATCCCTGAGAAGAGAGAGGGTAGCTATCCCGTCCGAGCTGAAGGAGGATACGCGCAACCCCACCGGTGCATATTCGTATCGAGTCTGCGAGTTTCTGACGGTGAGATGCCCATAGCGTGGTATTAGTGTTCCAAAGAAAAATCACCCCCGTCTGTAGAGACGTATCCGTGAGCGCTAAGGGGTTGAAAGCTGCTCGTGCTGGTGAAAGGGTTGCTGGACAGTGGCGAGCTCCTGCTTAGACGGCTGATACTGAAACTAACGTAGAAACTGCTTAAAACGAAAACCTGCTGCTCTTTATATTAATTTATTATTCTCTTTTCGCATATTTTGAAATTATTTTGCATTCACTTTGAAAAAGTGTTCTCCAATACGTTATGCACTTCTATCACGAGATTGGTCATTATATTCTTTCGATGGATCTTAGAATTTCAATTATAAACAAATGATTAATCAGAGCTATTGATCGAAAAAAGATTCGTTGCTCCTAACAAAAAGTAGCTTCGTAATCTGTATGTGTTTGCGCTTTTAATTCTGATGGGACGGCTGTGCCCCTTGTTTCATCCCCCAAGATATGGACCAGTGAGAGGGGTTCGGTTTCTTTGTAGTCACCGATGACGTCAGGAATGGTCAATAAACCAGCGTGACTTCTAAGTATTTACCTATCTCTGCACTACCCTCGACCGTGTCGGCTCTCACCCCTTTTTATCTCTCGGTTTACTCTAACCCCATATCCTCCTTTCCGAACGATCTCGCTCCACTCTTTTAGTTCGATTGAGCCGGGTAAAACTCTCGATCGACCGTACGCATTTTTATGCTCGTTCAGTTTTCACCTCACTTGTTGCTCTTTAAGTTCACACTAAATCGAATCCTGTGCTCCTTTCAGGAAAAGAATATTTCCTCTCGGGAACAAACATTCCGCGGTCGATCAAATAATTTCTCTGATTCTCAAACCGAAATTTTTCCGCGTCCCATTACTTCCTACCACTGAGCGGCTTCATCATTCGATTCCCATCATTCGTCAAATAACCATATTATTATCGAGCACTCTGTGAGTTACGCAGTTTCGTTCGTATTTCCATCCCCGTTCGCTGCTCAATTTTTACCTCCCATTATACGAGCCATTCCGCTCGCTCTTTAACGAGCCACCGTGTCTACATTTCAACTCGATCAACTTGGCGCACGAGCGCACACCAATTACCACCATGAGTGAACAACTTCGTCGATTAGCTCGTCGTCGTCGGTGCCGCGTACCAATTTCGCGTCTCGTAGAATCTAAAAGAGGAAAAAGAAAAATATCCCTTATGAATTTGTACTTATCAAATCAGTCAATATAATATGGGCACGACAGATTGTCAAAATTTTTTCCTATTCCGCAGCGACGGGGAGAAGAAAAGAGCAACCGGCATTGCTGATAGTAGCTCCTTTTTTTTTTTTTTATGTAACTACAATATTGTTGTTTACATGCGGCAACGGGGTTCCTTGGCACGGCGAAACACATCGTGCAACCCACTTCGCCCCCGGGGGTGGCGGGCTCGCAGCTGCGCACGATACCCGATCAGTGTGGCCGGTATTTTTATTCGCAGATTTTAAGGTCACTTGTTGCTTGTTTAGTTATGTCGGCGTACACACGTTCAGTCAACACGCGCGGCCACACATCCGCAACGGGAGCGTGCGTGCAACGAGGCGCCGGTGTAGTAGGCTACGTTCCACGTATCGCGACACACGTGGACAAAGCGTCGCCGGCGAGAGTGTGGGAGGCGTTCCACATGTGTGATCGTGTGTTGTATACATGCCATCGGACCGATAGGTGGACGCCCGCCCTGTCGATTTCATTTCCCCTATCCCTACCGCGGCGTACCAGGATCAAGGGGTAGAGAACTACCCGCTGGTGGGGTCGGGTTCACTATTTTGTTTCCGGCTTTTTTCCTCCTTTTTTTACGGACCGCGTCCAGGTTTCGCGTTGCGGTTATTTTGCGCAGCTTTCGCTGGTCGCGGCTTGTGACATACCAGCTCCTCCGTTCATCCCACAACAACGGCAACAGCATCGCTCCGTGTGTATCTCGCGCGGCTTTCCTTCGCCCTCGCGTTTCTTCCTCAGGATATCGTTTTCCCCTTAACGCGTACGCCGACGTTTATTCATGCCTCGCGTTTATGGGGTGTGGAAAGTGCGAAGGGACGCCATTCGAGGGTGTTTTGTTTCCGAAGCATTTACCTTCTTTTACCTTTCGCTTTGCTCGGGAAGCTTCAAGTCAATTACGTGTACAGAATGTTTTCGAGCATTTGTATCTGGCAATTCCCGACCGAGCTCGATCCTCATCATTCTTGAACTAGTTCCAGTGAAGTTGACGGGGAACTTAATTTCGATTACGAATTAAAAGTCGAAATCTAACAAGAAACGAAGGAAAACGCACAATACTGCGTGTCATCTAGTGTTCTAAATTGCCATCAGAAATTCGTAATTGGTTTTCAGCCTTCGTATGTAAATGGCTTCAATTACGATTCAGCCGCTGCGTTGCGCTGACTGGCCGCGAGTCGAGATTTCGCCTCGTATCTCGTGAAATCGAATATTCGCGAGGTCGCGAGGAGATTTGACTCTTCTCCGGTGCCGGTAGCGGAAAGAAAGCGCATTGAAAAAATCGCCAAGTTGATGGAGTTACGGGGTCATGGAACCGGGAGTATATTTGTAAACTCGTTCACGTTAATTAACGTCATTTCGTTTTTTAACGGGACCAGGAAGCCGCGCGACAAGAGTCCTGATACATCTGACGAACGAAAAAAAAAAAAAAAATTCGAATGAAATTGTTGCATATACATATTTGATATTGCAGCCCCGTTAAGCAGTTGGGCACTCGGATCCTCCGTATTATCCGGTTAATTTCGATCCGGGCGATGCCCACGCGCGTTGACAGAATTTTAATTAAAATTCCCTTCGACTGGTAATGCCTTTTCTTCGATTGTGTCCCACGAAATCGATAATTACAAGTAATTACCGTTTGACACGCGCTTGCATGCACCCCACGCCACCCCGTTCCCTCGATCCGTCGAACAAAACGCGACGCGGCGTGGAGGGGGCGCGTTTAAGCAACGGGAAGTAATAGTTATCGGTTAGCAACGTACACAGAATCGAGGGGAACGGGCGTAGAGGTTGATTTGTGAGCGTCCAGGTTCCATAGATCGACCGAATCGATAGCATCGACTCCCTAGAGTCAGTCTTTTCCACCTTCGTACTCCATCAGGCTCAAGTACACATATACACACACGAGTCGTGGATGCATAGCGACCGATGTACAAACTGATCTCACCTAACGTGTATACACGTCACGGATAGGGTTGTTTGCGTTATTGTTCAGGTAAACCTCGCAGGCCGGTTGAAGAAACTTATCGATCGTCTTTGGAATCAAACGAAGACAAATCTCGTGCACTAGTTTTATTTTAGACAGGACATTCTTCTGGACACACATTTCTCTCTCGTGACACGTACGAGGAAATTTTATTTAAATATCTTAATTCACATAGATTGCATTGATCACTGGCGATCCAAAAACAGTGGAGGTTAATTTATTCCTGGTAAAACAATGAAATTCTCGATTAATAATTGAAAGAATATATTAAACAGAGGGGCATTAAACTTTCACGAAGTCAGCGTGTTTGACTGTAATATCCAATTAGATGAGTGATGGAGAGTTAAACGCGATTAATGGTTATTTCATCGATTTTTATAATATTCGTAGGAAGCGAATCGTAAAAAGAAATTATCCAACCGATGGTCGATACACATACAACGGAGCTGGCTGATTTCTCGTCGGCGATAATCGAGAACTTTAATTGGAGGTGTTCTGTATCGGTTCCATCTGCGATATCTGCCTAATAATAAGTATCTACGGATCTATCTGATACCTTTAATCTCCTTCGTACAACTCTCCTTCCGATTACGTGAAACTTATCTCTCAGATACTAAGCAATTAAGATTCGCCCGTCGCTGAACGTATTGCGGCTCCATATATGTGTACATTACTATCAGAAATTACTGACCTGTCCATTAGTAGGTATTAATAATTCTTGGTCTGACTCGCTGGTTGAATTAATAATACGATAACGCTTATCAACTGGATTGCTAATTGTTTACGTGTGTTAACGAGAGTGAGAGTGAACTTAATAAGAGTGATTTATGAGAAGTTTTCATGCAAGTGTTTTCCCGCAACACTTTTATGACATATTTCAAATGAATCTACATATAATATTAGCTCTTGTTTAAATAATTGTATATAAAATAAATCATTGATCATAATCTGTATAATGGAACATCGTTTGAACAAAATTTGGAGTTAGCAATAGTTAGCATCATATATGGAAATCGTTGGCGTTCGATTTGCACACCGCGAGTCGTCGGAAAAGTCTGAAGCAGGTCGGACGGATTGGTGGGCCTGCTCTTCTGTCGGTGACAGCCACGGTATTAACATTCCTACTCCGACTGGTAACTACTCATAGCCGTGGATATACGTACACCGTGGAGCGCCGTGAAAACGCGAACGCACGCGCGTACGTGTGCGCTCGTATGACCACGCGTACACCGGCACGGTACATTCGAACACGGACCGCTAACGGAGGATATCGGGGGTGCTTTCGTACCCGTTTTACCATAATAATTCGCCCGACGTACAAGTACACGCGTATCTGGTACGTTTCCACGGAGCGGAGGTCGGCTACATCGTCGGTTGAAAGGTACCGGTTCAACTTCGTCCTCTCCATCCTCTCGCATTCCGCCTCCGCCTCGATCCTCGCCCGTCCCCTCCTCGCCCCGTTTCACGCCCGCGCTGCTCTTTTTCTCCTTTCTACCCTATCGCCGTTCCCTGGTCCGTTTCATTTCTCGCTCTCCCTCGACCTGCAGGATTGCAGTCAAACGAAGACTCCCGGTTCCGCTCCACCTTTGACCAGTCGAATTAAACCTTTTAACTGTCGCATTGTTTTTGATGGCTCATTTTCTCCTGCGGAATCGTTATTCAAACTTCGCGACGCTTAGGTCCTATCCATGGCTGGATACGCACTGAGCTAGCCACCGTTGTCGATTTTGATCGTCTGCAAATTCCTTGAATAGAGTCTTCAAATTCTATTTCCTCTGATCATTTCGTAGCCAGAAGAACTGCGTCTTAATGACGTAAAATTTAATAAATGAATTAAATCTCGTAACATATACGGACTATAATTGTTTGTTCGTTAACAAATTTATTGATTACCGTGCAATAGTTCGTTGAAAAGGTGATATCACGATCAAAACCTGCTCGGTTACAATAATTTTCTCTTTCTATAACAGTAGAGTTTCATTCGGTCGAGCTTTAGTGCGGCCAACTTGCTTGGGTGCTGTCACCGGCAGTGAAATCGTCACACAGAGTAACATTCGCGTTCTCGCGAGTTCCCAAGAGTTTCTTCCTGGCAATCGCGTCCTTTCGCTCGACAATCGCGGGAAATCGTCGTTCGACCGCCGTAGCCCTCGTCAGCTCTCGCGATACTACGGTCGAGTTACCAGAGAAGGCTTTTAGAACGGGCGAGGCGGGTTTACAGTATTAGCCTGTAGTTAAATTTTAGTTTAATGATTTCCGGTGGACAATGTCCGCGCGGCACACAACGGCCCCGCCGAAACCCCGTTAGCTCCGTTCCGGTCGAACACATTCTCCGAATGGTTCCGCGGCGCGAACCCGCAACACGTTTCTGCATACACTCAGGAACGCACGCACGCACGAAACGCGTAGACGGCTGCACACGGACACATCCGTTTACAATATTCGCGGGTGCACCGGTAAGAGGCGCAGTACTCGAAATTCGGACTCTTTTCCTCTCGAGAACGAATCGAATTTCGCAGCGAGGCAAAATTTCCAGCGAATTAACCCGGTCGCGTTCGTTTCATTTTGGAGATGCCACAAGGTCCGGTGTCAAGGTAATCACACGGAAAAATGATTTTCGGTCGGCTGAGAGCTATCGAATGCCTTTGAAGCTACCAATCCTACCCATTACGCGTACAATTTGTCGCGATGTTCCTGCTTTTAACGAAGCCTGTTGAACGCCACCCTGGGGAGAGGACCGGTGAAAATTTGGCGCCTACGTCGCGTCAATTTATCAATTCAATAGAACTGCTGAAACTCTTTCCCTCGCGTGAAAGGAGAAGATACGCTACGTCGAATCCACTCGCTTTTCAACGATCCTAACTCACTTTCGTGTGACCGAGCAATCGTAGACGATGACGCTTATATGAACACGCTCTTCTCACACAATTATGAATATTTTTTATTTCATTCACGCCAAATAGTGTAGAAAAGAAATCATTGTTTCATGGTAACGTCAGGCTCGCAGAAATTTGACAGAAATCAAAATTATACTGTTCTGAAAATGGTATTAAAAGTTGACCGGAACTTTTTAAATACCACGGATCGTATATGAACCGTAAAAAACCGTTGGTTGCCTTTTAAAGGGCAGAAGGCACATAAGCAAAAGACATCCGGCTCTTTAAACCCTTTCTTTGGTTAACGTCTTCGTCATGGTTAGTGGGCAGAACTGCACGCGTGAGGTTCTGCTGGGATGCACCTTAAGGGGCCCCCCAACAGGTGCACCCCCTGATAGTCGAACGTACTTTCTCAACCGATTTTCTTCGCCTTGTCGGCTGTTCCTTTATCTCACGAAGTATCGCAACTGTCCCGATGGCTGGCGTAACGGCTTCCTGCTGGACATCCGTTGAATATTGACTCAGGCCCGTTGGAGAAGCGAAGAAAGTTCAAACACGGTTTTTGCCGGCTGTTTAATAACTTATGCTCTTACGTAACGTGCAGCTTGGAAGGCTTTTAATAGCAGGAACGGTTGAACGTTTTAAATTCCCTGTATAGGATATACACCGTGCGACAGGTAAACGACTTTTTGTAAACGTGCATACTTTTTAAATGTTTTCCATGAACTTCTCGCTGAGCCTCCTCTTTCACTACCTTTTTCCCTGGTTTTGATATCTACAAGTTCCTAATTAGCGTTTGAAACTCGGAAATACTATAATAAATGCATGGCAAACTGCCATACATTTACGCCGCACAAAGTACTTAGGACGCAAGTGCTCATCCTATCTTTATATGTATACATTTAAAAATGACCACCCACAACTCTTTGTAATAAAGAGAAATTGAAAAGAGAGACTAGAAAATGAATCTAAATTTATTAAACGTAGAGAGCGTTCAGTCGCGATTTCCTTTATCGAAGCGCGCTTCAAGATCCGATTATTCTGCATGTTATCATCCCACGGCGACAGAGAATCGGGGACGAGGGGCATAGCAGCGGCAGCGGCGGCGGCGGCGGCGGCGGCGGCGGATTAATATTCAAACAAATAAATATTTATTTTGCAATCAGCCAGCAACAGGTAGCAATGTAATTAAAGCGTGCAGTTTAAACATTATTTTAACAACGCTTCCGGCCGCTGACAGATATGCGATAATTACTGATGGCAATTAGAGGGCGTGCGGTAATGTGGGATTATGTGGGATTTATAATGTAATTAATATCGGGGCAGAAATATTAGTTTTTCTGCGCCGATCGACGGGACGAGAGGAAATTTTACTGAAATAACGCGGCTCATTCCCGGCACCGTAAATCGCGAGTCCATCGCATCGGCCCCGATCGGTCGACCGCGACCCCGACCCCGGTAGTCCATGCTTTTCACTTGTTGACTAATTCATTGTTTCATCGCCGCGCCGCTTCGATGACGCGTAATGCACCGATTCAACGAAACAAACGGCGCGCTCGTCCCGTTGCTTATTGCACGTTCTTTTACCCGCGACCGGAGCTCCGAGCTGCGAACGTCGTCGGTGTGCTTATCGTGCGCGCGATAAGCCTGTGTTGGTCGCGATAAATTAGCCGAGGCTTCTATTTCGAGGAAACGACGCGACGTGCGCGGTTAATCTTGATGCTCGACATCTTCGCATGAATCTTGCGAGCGGAGCGACGATGGAGCGGCTAAGTAATTGTATACGGAAGTGTAATGGCGTGATGGCCGGTATGATAATTAAAGGGCGTGACTGGTCGGCAGCCGTGTACGTACATATGTACAAACGCTGCTAGCGAGCCACACAGTCTACTTTTACATTGAATGCGACCGGAAACGGAATTTGTTCGCGCCGCACCGAACCCTCTGTCGGCGATTGCCCGGGGAGGACGAGACGCGCGGCTCGCCTCCCGTTGCGGTCGACGGTGAATTAAGAATTTAATCGTGCCTGCGTTTCGCCGCGCTGATATGTACGTATAAAGTATATCTACCGACGGTCATAAACGTGAACCTCTGCGTTCAGTCATAGAGAACAATCCTTACTCCTGTCCATCAATCTCTGCAATTTGCAAAATCTGATTAAAAATATTATTTATGATACAGTTTATGCATATTTTATGTCAGTGTCCATTAAATCGGTCGAGCATAAAATCGAGTAATTTTTAAGAAATCGTTTGGATCCACAATATACTTCGTAAAATAATTGTAGGAATAATCCACGCGTAATTTAAAGCGCTTTCGCCTGGCATTAACTATGTAAAAAATGCATCAGGCTCGACGCGCGCTCGCCCCTGGTACCTTTGCCCACTTTTGGAAATGCGAGAGCCCTTTGCTGCATCTGATTCTCTGGCCCTCTCGTACCGAAGGCCTCGCAGCGCGAAAATATAAAATAACGCGGGACCCGTTGCGCGTTCTGCAGGTGTCTTTTATGTTTTCATTACCGCGCCGAAATAAATGACTCGATGGAACAAAGTGAACGCGTCCTATGTATTTCCAGGGCGCTTTTCCACTGCGCGAACCGCTCGGCACGCGCGGCTTTAACATACGAAATAGAGTGAGAATAACTAAAGGTAAAAAGGTTCGCGAGTAGGCGCCGGGAATATCGCCTGCGAGTAATTAAAATGATGATTTATCCGCGGCGTTTGATAAATGCGGCCGCTACTTGCGCGCGCCAGTTCGTTTAATGATGCCGCATAGTTATTTACATATTATCTGCCATTACCGTATTTATACGGGCCGCAATATTGTTAATTTTCCAATTTCGGGGCGCATGGGGACGAGAGTCAAAAAGTAAAATTCGAGCGCAGCTGTTCCCACCCTCTGGCACGCGATACAAGCTTCACAAAGCAGAGTCGCAGACATTCTATTATTACTCCCTTTCACTAATTGTCATTAACACGACCCTTTAATCTCATTTACATTTACCGGCCTCTTTGCAACTTGAAATGTTTTTTACTAACTCGTAACGCGTTATAACGAGCTCATCTGCTCTGTTTAGTTTCGTGCCAACTCGCGATTCGGTATAAGTAGGATCGATTTTCGCGCACAAATCCCAAATCTGGCCGTGCATCGCCTGCGAAGGCTGAATCGAGCAAGGGGTGAAGATTCTAATCAAGATACGCTACTTAGCTTCGGGACTGCGGTATCTTAGCACGACGTTATCAACGAGGGACCATCTTTATTCGCAATAACCTTCGAAACTCACTGTATTCGCGGACTAGTAGCCGTTCGACCGGTTGGTTAAGGATTTTGTCGGATTAAAGGCATAATAATTTTCGAACAGATAAGTAAGTACGATACATTGTAAGCAGACAATGTACAAAATGAATCTTCTCGTTATTCTAGTAAGAACAAATTTTTGTTGTAGTAGTGAACGTAAATATTACGTAGTACAATATTCTGGCCGATGCAATAAAATTCGCTGGGTTAATTTGAAGTATTTCTCATTATGATTGAAATTAACATTGATCAAGTGCAATTGATAATAAATATCGACGATAGCAATCGGCGATTATCTGCTAACGATGTCATTATACTGAAACGGTGTTGCGGTTGCGATTTTAAAGGCAGAAATACGATTTAAGAGCAAACACATGGCGATTAATCGAGGGAACAATGCATCTTCCATGCTTCGAAGGTTTGCCTTATTAACTTATAAATTTATTCAGCGGCGGTTGTTCCATGAATTCCTTTCGCACGCCGCGCCGATTTCATCGGCCGTTTCACCTTCGCGCTAATTACACGCAAACACTTGGCGTCATTATATGTATTCATTGACATCGACCCGGCCGGCCTCGCGATTGGATAATATGAGCGCAAACAATGTGTAATTGTTTCGACGATCGAGAATATTTTCCCGTTTCCAAAAGTGACCGTGCCACTGGTGATTCGTTGGATGCACGTGGCTGGACGCAACGGTCGCCTCGCTTTAATGCTCGCGGAAAAAAGGGGTTGGGTAAACGGGAGGCGGTAGGGCAGGGAAATAAACCGATGGAAAACCGCGGCGCACACCCGCGAAGGTGTCGCTGTGTACACGTGACTATACAATGAGATATTAATACCGCCATTTGATTTCGATTTCCTGAAAAAACGTTCGATGGAGATAAAATTATCAGCCAGCACTACTCCGTCACAATAAAGCAGTTATAAGATTCGTCCCACCTTGATTTGCCGCATCTTTCTCAAGTCTATTAATTCGACATTGCAATTTTCTCTATACCTTTCAGATGCATAAAATTACTTATATTTATTATTCCATTAAATATAACATTTTTCGAATAAAGGAATTCATACTCTGTCTACGTCAAGCTTGATAAACTTGAACTGAAAATATTTAAGGATGTATTGGCTATACAGTCAATCCCAAAAATTTATGTACCTTAGAAAAACGCATTTCCTATCATTAAAAATAGTGC
>NW_017155624.1:1702417-1723311 GCF_001652005.2 Ceratina calcarata
CTCTACAAGAAAGATCTGATGCAATTTTCCCGTATTTTCAACGGTTTGGGAGTTATTGGCCAAAAACGAAAATTTGGAAGAAATTGAAGGGGTACCCCTTGGAAAAATCTCGGAAAAATCGAAAATTTTTTTTTGTTGTTTATTATTAGCAATGTTCTTCCGACGTCTGATTTCTTTTTAAAAAATGCGTTTCTAAAGTGTATAAACTTTTGGGATTGACTGTATAGCCAATTCATCCTTAAGTAGAAGTCATCTCGGTTATCAAAGAGAAACGTGGTCGACTGCAAAGGATGTGGATTGACTGACCATCGACGCGTCGATGCCGTGCGCGACTGAAGCCTAACTACCAGTCGAACCACCCGCGATATTGTACATTCAATAGGGTCATCGTATCAGTGGGTCGTGCCACGATACATCGACGAGGTGGTTCACCCCCTGCAGTACACCCCTTGATAATACTATTATGACTCGGCTGATTGTGGAAATAAACATGGGATTGCGCGGGATATCACGTATACATATACGTACATAAATACATATGTAATGTACATGAACGCGTATAATTGTATTTATCACGCGCGTGTACGAGGGATGGGACGGGCTCGGCCGCTCGTTGTTCATTTGGCTCAACAAATACATTCAATGATAAATTCAGTGTCGACCTATCGATCGACAGTTCGATCGGGACCTTTAGTATTTGGCTGATCTCGAAAACACGGTATTTCAGTCAATATTACTCCAGACGTTATACTAAGCGTCATCCGGAACAGGATATAAAAGAAGTCGAGACGATTCTATTAGTAATGAAGAAACACATTTTTTTCACACAGTCGATTCTTTTACATTTTCGTGTTTCGAACTTTATACATGTTTTCCTCAACACCGATGGCGAAATACGTCGCACGTTTTCACACCGGCGCGCAGCGGAGCCGCGCGATGGGAAGCATTGGAGGCATGAAATCCGGGAATATTTCGTAGGAAGAAGCGGGGACGTGCAACAGGCGCCTCGGTCGAAGGGCACGTGCACTCGGGCTGCCTCAGAATCTTCGGTATTTGATCGGTATCGATGAGGACCAATACGTGCGTGTCCGTGTACACAACAGCGGGGTAGGGAACGCAACGTGGCATGGCGCGGCGCGCGGCGTGGCCAGACACACGAACAGTGTGGCTGTGTGCACGGTGAGAATGTGCCATGATCTTGTATATGGGTAACAGGGTTACTGTGCCAGTGGGACACACGTTAAGGGGGCCTGTGCACCCCCCGTGCACACGATCATATGGATAGGTAATGGTAAACGGCCGATCGTATCGTCAAGTTCGATCGATCGATCCCGCTCCACGCTTGCCAGCCGCTGCCGCGCACACAAGCTTTGGCACATATCTACATATAAACGCGCCGACAGGATTTACTGTCGCTTTAGGCGCGTGTCTTGTATGCCAATTAATTGACCGGGAACGCGTAAGTCGGATCATTAACGTTAAATCAGCATAGCTAAGTGCACAGTGTAAAGCAAGCGAGTTGTAAACGTTCACATTGCACGATAACGTCAAAATCCGACGATTTTTCTTATTTGTATGCTAATGTGTAGAGAGGACTGAATTACTTTTGAAAAAAAAATCTATGACAGTGAGCGATTAAGTGCTAGATTTTCATTAATAGTATAATGGGTTTTTTAAACATCCCTGAGAACGGCAAATGTATTCTCGGATGAAGCGTAAAAGGGCGCGTTCCCTGAGTTATATTTCTGAATTATACGCGGAAACGTATAGCAGAGCGGGTTGAAATGATCCAGAAGTTTTAGGGACTTCAGTCGTTAAAATGCTTACACTTTCCACTCCCTTGTGTTTCATTAATTATGTCTGCTTGAGGTGGCTTTGAAAAGTCGCCTCTCGCGTGACCAAGAGAGGGTGTGGCTGTCATCCGGTTAGTCGACGGATATCTGATATTAAGACGTCACGCTCTCACCGCGCCGGTTATATAAAAGCAACGCCGCGTAGCTATTTCATTTACCGATTCAGAGCTAGGGTAATTTGTTTGATTAGTTTCACAGTTTTAGTCGATTCACCGTGCATGTATGCATTTTGTTTATGCGCGAACTTTCGCCATTTCCGTAGAAAATAACAATTCATCGAGTGCGAACTGTAATTTCCTATAATTAATTGTCTTCTGGTGATCTTTATTCATGTTCGCACTGAAAATTATAATGCATTAAAATCCTACACAATATTTCTGATTTTAAAACTAAACAATTCATAGTATAAATTAATTAAACATTCCAGTTACTAATTTGATTCACATTCAAAAGGTATATATATGTACCTAAAACTACCTGTTTCAGTACTGAAGAAATATGAGAAAGTTTATTGCATACGCCCTAATGCATGCGAGTTTCCACAGTCCAAACCCATTACGGTGTGAAAATTCATTTTTATATAAAAGATATTAATTTATAGCGGTCGTATTACAAACATCAGATCGATATCTCTCTATAATTGCGCGAACCCCGCCCAGAATTATTATATCCTAACAAACATCCCAAACTTTAGAATAAACGAAGCTGTCGAAAGTGAACGACGCTGCGTCTTGGAGGAACGTGGAGCCAGCCTCAAAGCCAAAGGGTGCACGGACGGTGGGGGCGAGGGTGAACGGGGTCGGAAAATCAAGTCGAACCGGGTTGGATGGAGTCGTATGAAAGGCGGACGACCAAAATGGGACTCGGAGGGAAGACAATTCACGGGCTTAGCCGCGTAATAAGAGACCAGTGTTTTTGGCTCGGCATGGGACGATGTTGTCCGGCCGCTGGATCACCGTGCACAGGGGGGTTGAACGTAGCGTAGGTGAAACGATGGTGTGAGGGTGTCCAGTGACGATGGGTCGCCATGGCAACCGACTGCACCACCTCGCCACCCCCGTGCATCCCCCACGGCTGCAGTTTGAGTTTGCGAGCGGAACTGCATCCTGCAGAACAGGGACGAGGAGGGGAGGGGGCGGCGGCGGCGATGAGCGAGGGGCAGTGGCGGGACGGCGGGGGAGCCACGTCGGAGGGACCCTGAATTTCGGTGGATAAGTGCGGGCGGCGGTGCTAGGCAGGCCGGGCGGCGGAGGGACGCGCGGCGGCGTGCGCCGAGGGGCGCACACGGACAGTCACCCCTGGCGAATCTATGTCTAATGATTATCGCGCATCCTCAGACCCGCTTCGGATCCCATGAAAATTCCGACTTTCCGCGTTCATTAAAAATGTCAGCGTACCGTAGACCGTTTTCGCGGGGCTCAACGGCTGGTCAAAGGGTTCGTTGCAACGCGTCGGGCTTACGCTTGATACTGATCCCTGGGAAACGTGGAATAATTCCAAGCGAATTATCATTCGATTCGGCTCAATTCCATCGCAATCATGTTACAAAGAGAAATCATAGTTTCCAACGTAAACTGCTCATGATACAATGTTCATCGGTAAATGAATATAAACCTGAGACTCCCGTGATACACATTTCTTTCTGTAAAAATATTTCTTTCGCATGGATCGGAGAAGTGTGTGGTAAAATTTACTGACTACAGTTTGGAATATCGTCATTAGAGATAACAGATATCTGCGTCACACAAAATATTTTTATATAATATACGCGAGTATAGAATGACTCACTCTGTATATATGTACATTACATTGTAAACGACATTATAATAAAATCTAACTTTAACGAACAGTATATATTTAAATAAATACAAGTCCTACTTAATTGAAATAAATAAATCATACTCATCGTCATCGCATCGTATTGTAATAATCATTGAGAGGTCCTATTTTCTCGTATATGCTCGATGCCATTAATTCCGAGGCAGTCGATGCTTGCACGAAGAAAGCTAGATAAACTATAATTTACGCAATAGATCGGACGATAGAGCTGTAACGACTTTTAGTCCGATGCCCTTAATGCCCGTACCGGCGCGAATCTCCTTGAGCGAAAGCAATCGTGACCGTTTCACACGAAACACACGCGGCACATATTAGGGCTACACGCTGATCGACGTGCACGCGACTTTTGAAGTTTTCCGCGGGAAGGGGTCGTCCTACACCCATATGCGGAAACCGCGTTACATTATTTATCTTATTTATCGGAGTTTGCGCCATTTTCTGATCGGATTCCGCGATAGCGGTCACGTACGGTCTGCGCCGGCGGAGATAATACACAAGGTGGCGTGTCTGAAAATTATTATATGCCTTACTTTGCCGTCTGTCCGTCGAGTGAATATTTTATTAATTCCATAAAGCCGCGCGCGCCGGTCCTGTACGCCTTCGCCCGCCACGGAAGTATTGTATGAACTCGCGCTCTGAAAAGTTTCGTCGAATTTCGGTCGCGCCTTTCTCCGGAGAAAGAGGCTCGCGCCCGCATCGAGAAGGCTCCAAGTCGGCTTACGAGCTGCTTTTAGGAAAGGACAAAGCTAATGGACGAGGTGTTTCTGGATGGGGGTAAAACATGTTTGATGGATCGTGTCAAAGATCACAGCATAAAAGAACGAACGTTGTAAACGTGACACAGAGAATCGTATCTTAAATGTTATAAACTTTTGGTGAAAAAGATTCTGCAGAATTATTCCGGATACATTATCTGTGTACATAAAAATAAATTATTCTTTCTTACTTAGCATTAATACAACGAAAGCTTGGAACAAAAAACAAGAATTAATTTTCCCCTAACTCAAAGAATTTCGAATTTATACAGCTACTTCAGTTATATGGTGCTCGCATAACACAGAGGGTGAGAGCAAACGACGTCTTTCTAGGTCTCCTTACGTTCAAGGATGTAAGCTACCCACTATGAATTTATGCAGATCGAGATAAGACTTGGAAGTCTCCGCGACCTCACCCCTTGCTCAGGGCTCGAACTCCGTAGCCTCTGGACTAAATAACGGAGTAGTTAAATGGCCACAGCAGAGACTTAACCGACTGTTAAGTTCGATACGAGTTACTACGAAGATGGAGTCCATATAGGTGCACATCTAATCCGTGGGATTCTAGGAGAATCCAAGGTGTCCACTATGCGAGTGTTACAGCCTCGAAGGTATTCCAATCCGGGGGACGAATTTCGATCGAGATCTTGGAATACGGAAACGTGACGCGCGTACCGTGAATGACAGGGGCACGAGATTCCGCGGGCCATTGCAGGAATCTCTTACGAATCAACATGTGTCCTATTGGTATTCTATAGGATTCTGATCAGTGAGGCGACCGTTGCGACAAATAGAATTTGACGAATGATATTTATGTAACTAAAATAGGACTTAACGCTTAATATAATTTTATAATAAATGTATTGAAAATTTCAATAAATCTGAATGAACAACATATTACAAAATGATACTTTTTATTGATTCATGTACAGAAAAAATTATGTATCAAAGGTATAAAGATTGTAATAATACATATTTCTCGAAGCACGTACAAAGACCGCATAACGTCACGTTAAACAGGGATTATCTTAACGTGTATAATCGCGACGATGGAAAAGAGATCTCGCTAATGACACGGGGCCAGGTCTCAGGGAAATAACGAATGCAAGAAATCAATTCTGCAGGAAGATAGCCACGCTGTGTATGTACGCCACGTAGACACGCGTTCTAGCCGGGAACCGGCTTGGCTGGACGATAAGATCGGTCGCGTGAGCCAACTCGGGGATAGTTTGCCCTAAATGGCTAGTCCCATTTCCCTCTTCTCTAAGTAGCTCTAGGTATTTGTACTGTCGACCATGTACCCGCTATGCTCGCTCTACTATCGCCGCGCTGGTCTCTCACGGACGCACGACTATTGCCGAGGCCTACCGCGCACTTCCTAGCCAACCCCTTTGTTCGCGAACATCAGATCGAGATACGATAACGGGGGAAATCACTAATGTACGTCGGTGTCTGCCGCAAGCAGATCGCTCCGTACGATTCACGAAGACGTTAGTATCATACCTCGTCTTTTCATCAATAAAGTTTTTCTATTATTTGTTTAATAATTAAAAAACAAATAGTTACTATTTTCAGTAATAAATCAACAGAGTTCTCTAAACAAAACCTACGGTTTGAAATGATAATCTCAATTTGACAGATCACCGAAAACCTACGGGAAAGCGGTAATCCGTCATCGAAAGTTCCGAGCGACGATTGGCAGCGGTTAGATCGCGACTTACGGCGCGGCGCGGCGGAATCCGAGTCGCGAGCGACGCAAACAAACGCGAAACCTCGATTATCCCGGAATTTGCGCGCGCGGACCAGTCGGTCGTTCGCCGAGTTTAAGGAAACAATTTGGGCGAAAAAGCGCGCAGCGTCAGATTTGTCAGCGTTTCGGGTCGCGGCGCGATCGCCGCCGGATTCGCGTGCCTCCTTGCACCCTGTCCTTCCAACCCTCCGCGCTGGCCTGAGAGCGATTTTCGGGTACGCGAATCCGCGAGCGAGTAGAACGAGCTGGCTGGTGCCTGTGGCCGGGTCGCCTGTGAAATCCTGACGTCCTGACGTGGCACTGCGCCGACAGAGCGAGAGCCTCGCGGCACAGAGGCTCGCGAGAGCCTAAGCTCAGCACATTGCTGTATGCCTTCCGGCTTACCTCCGTTAATGTTTTCATATTGTGGCGTGTGCCAGCGCCCCGCGTTATCCCCTTGCCTCCTTCTTCGTTCACCCGATGGAGACTCGTTCCCGCTGCGCCGCAGCCTCGCCGATTCTTCCCGGACTTAAGTCCTTTCGACGTTTTCCCACCCTGGTGGTACGTACGTATGTACCCTGAGCTGTTCTTGGCACGTCCGGTGCACGAGCGGGCGAGCGCTAGGTAGTACGGCATTGCCAAGCCAAAACGTGTCTCTTGGCATCCGAGCAGCTTCTCGCCCGGCAGGCCTTCCAAGCGAGAACGAGCTTAAAAGCAGTGGAGGACTCGGCTCGCCTCCCCGGAAGAGAACTTGAAAGGAACCACGAAAAGGGACACTCGACTCGGCTCTCGAGTGTTTTCCTCCGCTCACCGTTTGTCTCCGTTCGGCTCACCAACCGTTGTGTTCAGTCTCGTTCTCCCGACGACTCGCCCGATACGTCTGTCCTTTGCTCGCGAACCGACGATTTTTCGGGGCTGTTTACATCCCTCGACGACTACTCGCGAAGTCAGGACAATTTCTCCGCGCTTTGCGTGGCGAACCAACCACCTCGAGGTTGCGAAGCGACGATCTTTAAAGTCCGATTGTCGTCACACTAATGGTGCAGTTTCACAGATCAAACAATTAATGAACGAAATTTCTGAAATAATTTCTGGATTCTTTTAATTGATGTGGAAATATAAAGGAATTAATTCTTTTTAATAATCTAGTCACAAAATAATAATGAAAATCAATTATGTATTTATAAAAATGTATTTGTGATAAAAGTGCTGACATAAAAATTTAAAGGATGATTAATTTAGATAGCATTTAATATTTATGTGATACAGAATTTCGTGGAAATCGAACATTTTATAGAGGCACGCCTAAGACAGAAGGTATATCATAAAGTATGAGAGTATAACATATGGCAATTAAGCTGGAACATGATAAGGTACATTCAACAAATATTTGATCGATGACGCCTTTACCTTCTACTAGATAGGATTTTTTCCATCTTATCAGTTTTATGTGAAACGAGATTCGGGAAAATAAAAGTCAAACACTCATGTGCATATAAATTATTCATATTAATTTGTTTAAACATCGTGTTTTAAAAAACGTATTAATATAATTTTGTATCATAAAAGAAAATTTAGATCACAGAGGTTTGATCGAATTTTATTAAACCTATCCGATTTCCGCCAATCCAGACTTTCTTATTCGCGTCGCGATAACCAGTATTCGATTTCACTGCGATTAATACGGGTGAAAGTGAATTCAACGAGCGGAATAAAAAGTTTCCCGAACACGAACAAATTTGAAACTGCAAATTACGTATTTACCATTGCCTCGTTTCTCATGCGCGCTCTTCATATTTTTTGTTTTTTCCCTATCGGACGTATAATTTCTGACTACCTGTTAAAAAGAACTTTGCAGAGGCTGGCGATGGTCAAAGAACCGGAAGCGGTCCGCCGTAAAAGAGTTGAGGCGCTTAACTCTAAGCTGAAACTAATGAGATTGAAACACGACAGAAATATCGTTTAATGAACGCAAGAAGCTTTCAGTCTTGAAATCAAAGTACGTCTACTTTTCGAAATTGGGATGACCCTTAATGGACAGAGCGGTGAACTCTTTCTATAACAAATAATCAGCTTAACGCTTCCGACTTTCAAGCGAGTTCTACTGTAATTAAATTATCATAACAAAATTACTAATTTGAAATTTCACTTGCGTTCGAAAATCATTTCATGAATATAGCTCACTGAAAGTGATATGATTGAAATGACAGTTTATTAAGAAGGAATCGATATTCTGTTCTAATAAAATAATTAATTTCCTTAAAGAATCGTTTATCCTTAGAACACTGACAATAACCGATTGTGTGTCGAAGAACGCAGTATCTCATGAGTGATTTCAATTGAGTCACATATGGTCGGTTCAGTCACAAGTTTATCGAATGATAAGTCGAGGAGATTAAACCAGACCCTTCACTCTGTCGCGCACCTGTCCATCTCGCAACAGTTTTATTCAACTAGATTACGTTTCCAAAAGTAAATTTTCGATACCGATAAGTATTATTGCATCTAGAATCGTCAGAGTTTTTCTTTAAAAACTGATACTGGCTCTCTTGATATGCGCGGAGATAATGTTCATATAACAATTCGAGGGTGATAAGAGTTCGATGTATACAAGAGGTACGTTATACGCGATCGAACATAATTCGATTTTCCAGCACCGTGCAATTACACGTCTGATCGCGTTGTAATTTTCTAAAAATGTTTATCTTCCAAGTAACCGGGTGCACGCGTCGCATTGGTCGAGCTCGTTTTCGCGTCGAATCGGCGCAATTTCATTTCGTAACGACGACATTTTTGTAGCAGCCACTGACGCTGATATTATTGTGCGAGCCGCGCGGCGTGTCTGCCTCTAAAATGAAACGCAATAATCTCGTACGAGCTGATAATAATAATCGTGAACCTAGTAATCGTGACCTCTCTCCGCGCAATGGAAATCCCAGTAGCGCGTGAACTTGTTCCTATGTGAGACTGCGTCTACATATCTGAGTCTAGTCTTCTACATTTGAAAATTGAGAATGAAAAAAGAAACAGTAGTGTAAATGCTTTTTTTTCAAATTTATAAAGACTACTAAACTGGTAATGAAATCTTATGTTTAATTGAAACCAGTAGTCACTTTCATGAGAGTCACAACAGAGAGTGCCTTATCTTCTTTTTAAAGCTGATATGATGCGTTGCACAAATATAAAAGAAAACATTACTCAACACAATTATCATGTCTGACTCAGATTCATATAAAACGCAGCTAAAACCTGAATAATTTCGATATTTCCATGTTTAAGAAAAATTAATCACTATATTATTCACTTCCGATTTTGTTCTCTTTATTGTTCCATTGTTCCATATTTACAACTGATGAGTCACACTTTTCTGGATTTATAGATATTAGTTTCACAACGTGATAACGTGGCTTCTTCCTGTATTATCAATCTTAACGGTTTGTCCACTTGAAGAGGTTCTGAGTTCGTTGACCGATTAATAATCTTTTCCTTTTCTACCCAAGATCTTTTCTCGTTGACGCATCAGGTCCTCCTCGGTGATTATCACTTGGCATCTACCAGCGTAGGTGTGACACCTCATTCCTTTGCAGCACTGCGTGCTACTGACGCACTGAAATGAAGAAATAAATTTATTAGCGTCAGTGAATTTATCAGTCGAATGTCGTTGCGCAACGTTGATGGTCCCATATTATGTACGTCCGCTGCTTTAAAATTCTATTTTAGGACGTCATCGTCCTCGGGTCTCTCGCTAACGAAACAGGTTCACGCGAACACGTTACAACTTTCACGTGTACTTTTCAAGTATCAGACTTTCCACGAGCGAACAGAAAACGCTTGGCAAAATGACAAGTGTCGTTCGATTGGTTTGGTTCATGTAACGTGAGTATAAGAGAAAGCAATAGGTTTAAGATTTTTATAAAACTGTCCACTTTCTTCAATTAATATAATCGTGGAAATGTAGTTTTTACTTACAGAGTCACCGTGACGGCCGCAAGATTCGGGAGCAGCATGGATAATAGTTGTAGCCAACAGCACAACGCAAAGGAGAAGTATAAACTTGGACATTTTGAAATGTGTTTATTACCTTGAAACAAAAAAATGTTTAATTATTAGGTCAAATTTTAATAAGGTAGTTTGATTTAATTTGAATAATTTACTTCATTAATTCCTTGTTTAGTTTATATTTCGAGGAAGTGTTTTGTTGTTAATTGTTTCATAAAAATCGACGCACGGATTTTATGAAGGATTCCACGGGAATGAAAAAGTAACACGAAAGAGAACAATTCTTAACGCAATTATATCTCGTCTGGTTCGAATTCATGAAATTCCAGCTCATTACGCAAACTAACAAACACTCGCGGACGTACAAGGTTTGCACGGGGAGAACGCATACAGGTGTTCGTGAATGAGTCATTAACTACTGATCTGACTCGTTCTTGAATACACAGCACACAAAGCGGCACGGCCGACCATGAACAGCATCAATCTACTTCGTCGAGTGTTTGACACACTATCTTTTTTGTCACGTTCTTTGACGTCTCATAAAATATGCAAATGGATGGTGACAACTACACCATTTCGTACCGTTAAATAAATTCATTCATGACTTACGAGTTGATTATTTTTGAATAATAATTTTTAATGGGATCTTCCGGTTTTGCCCGTACCTGCGTAACAGATTAGTCACAGATCTATTTTTAAACATCGAACAGTACTATTCCTCGAAACAGTTCTAATTTAATGATTCTTTTAAATCCAATGATACACTCAGTGAGGCGAAGTTGAATGCAAAAAAGAAAAGTCCCGAGAGTTTGACGCTAACAAGATCAGTAATGCAGTAAAATGATAACGATAACGCGATAATAGATGTTCAAAGTTCATTCGACGAGTCCAAATCGACGTGTTAAGTAGAGTTCACTTAAAACAATTAAACATTTTCTATCTTTAATATAATTAAAATATACAGCTGTCACTTGGTATCTCACTCTCTATGTTCCTTTCGGTTCGAATATTTTCACAATAAAATTGATGTGGCAAGAATCAATTTATTCCCAGCACTTTTTTTTATATAATTATACTTAAAACTAAATTTGTGCCAGTCGTACGAAGTCAGTTCGTAAGACGGAGACGCCTTTGAATGAACACACGAAGTTTACTCACCAGAGTTGTTCGAGACGTTGCTTTCTTAACACTGATTCCAGTGCTTGATGTATACTACGCTTTTATACTACCACGAGGTCGCGTCATGTCGCGGTTCGTCTACACAACCCAGAACACATGTGTCAGTGCGCGGCTGGAAAAGTGCAGGAGGTAATTACGAGAAATGTTATACTTACTGCACACGTGATTTGCGTTTGATTACGTTTAGGGAACATATACGCGGTATTGCTCTTTGTTACGTACGCTACGCGGAATTAAATCAGCTTCATACTTCGTCGAACGATCGTCAAAAAAATAATAAAGCAGTTTTGTATCTACTCGAGGTCACTATTCAAAATGTACGTGCACGTAATGTGAATTTTACGTTTATAAGAATTCATAGTATTCTGTTTTACAATGAGCACCAAAAACAAGTAGCTAACTGCATGTATCAACAATATGATTCTAATGATGTTTAATTAAAAAACAGATTACTTTTATGGCTGTTTAAGGATGTATAGGCTATATACTTAAATAATGGTAGCATGTTGAATGTGTTATTATACATTCCAATTATTATTAAAAAGCTATCTTCAAAATTTTAAATCAATTCATGGGTTTTTTTGAAAAATTATAGTGACTTAAAANACCATTGCATTCGTGTACGAGAATATTTTATTCCATCATGTTGAAAGTACTTAAGACAGACACAATGGAAAAGTGACGAATTTATCGGATATGGAAAGTACGTGATACTGTTCATTCTCGGAAACTAAATGTGTATTTATCTGTTCTTTCCCATTGCCTGTAAACATTCATCCAGTATCGGTAAAGCGCTTTACATATCCGACCATAAAGTAGTCTTCCGACTGCGTTTCTTTAATATAAAAGCCGAGGAAAAAGAAGCATAATCAAATCGATAACGTAGCTTGAATACAAACTATCGACGCGGCGTGAATAAAAGTTACAAGTAATCCGATAAACCAAGGAAATTCGTTGTCTTTGTCACAGTCACGCGAGATAAATCGTGCAAACGTAAGCAATGAAACGTAAAGTTTACTGATAACTTGGAATTGTTACTTTATTACATAGTATATTCATATTGCTTTCTCCATCTGTTCTTTTAATCTTAATTATCCTCTGTTAGGAACTTTTTTAATCCATTGCACGTCAACAAACAAAATATCAATTATTTGTTGATTTGACGTGTAATTAAAGCACACAGTGCAATAAGTAATATTAATATAAAGGAAAGATAAGCTATGTTAAATGAGTTACAACTATGAATTCCGCTCAGCACAATTCGTAGAATCCTGTTCCACGTGATTATAATTCATTTCGATTATATGCATTAAATTGTTTAACAATCGGAAAGTACGAGCCACCGGTTTTTCTATATGCAGACAAGTTGTAAAATGGCCAAGTGCATTTTGCTTCCCGCGCCGATATTCCATCGACCATATACCATTCCAGGCTTTATGGGTTCCATTGATCTCTCCCGACAAAGCCCTCTTGTTCTTTAATTTGGTTAAATAAGAAACAACGGGGAAAAACCGAATCATTCGGTAATATTGTCCCTTTACTCGTCGAGGGTAGCCAAGTGAAAACTTCGATTATTCCCTTTTTACTTTTTGTTTTATATTATCCTCGTTTTTCCGACATGCCGAATCCGTTTCGCACTGTTTTCCTGGACACACCAGCCATAGGTTTTGATATAAAAAATTTCTACAAGTAAATGATTGATTAATAAGTATCTAACAAGTCGTTTCTTCGTGTACAAATCAAACAATTTGATTTCTAAATGTACCTGGTTTAAAATAACTGGGGGATATTATGTACTTGCTTGGAAAAACCAGTCTTCCTGCAAGAAATAAAAGAGGGTACAGCAGTGTATTTTTATTTAATAATCTTATCAGGGAAATGTTATGACCTTACGATGACGAGAGTATCAAATCAACTACGTACTGCCTTTAAATCAATTTTATTTACAGATTGCTATTATATGTCATTACTTTTTAGTTGATCACCAAATTGCTTAGTGCAGTATAAAAAACAGACATGATAATTAAATTACTTACTGATTTAGAAGTAAATTATACCAAGTAAATGAATTTCTACGTTGAGATCTAACGGAAAATCATAATAGAACCGTTTGTGAATTGCAATTTCTTCTCATATTTCACGTTGAATTCTGTCCGCACCGTATTGCGTATAGTTCATGAAAATTCGCCATTACATTCGTTTTTAACTGTTATATTCGGCAATACAAAATGTACGGCGAAATTGAAACATTACTCCTATTACGCACGGTTCAGCGGATCCAGCAAATACTCTACAAAAATTTAATAATTATTCTGTCCAGAACACAGCAGAGGTTCGATGCGTTTCACAGCCATAAAATATAAGTATGATGAACATTTCTTCCAGTCCCAATGATTTTACATCACCTCGACGTCAGATCATAGTTTTAATAAAATCATCATTTCAACTCTTAGAAATTTATTGACTTATGTGAAACAATAATGTACTCCGATTCTTTTACGTTACAAAGTAGATGTAGTAAATGGACGTTTATTGTGCACGCACAATATTTTGCATTTATTACTAATTCATCTGCATATTGTAACATGCATATTCATCCGCCGTGCGAGACTTATCTAATTAAAAATTCAATTTACAACGCGCATTGTCCGTCTAATTCTTCGCGTAGTAATTAACAGATTATGGACCGTTTCGTTTATTACCGCTAACTCCTCGGCCGTAGAAATATTTGAGCACATATAAAATTAATTATTACCGAACGAAAGCTGAAATTAATAAAGATGTTTGTTCGTCAACCGACGACGAAATTGGAAAATATTGATTGTGCGATAAATAACGCATATTATGTTTCATCGGAAAATATGGCTTCCCGCAAACGTCCCTCCGTTTTATCGTTTGTTAATGCGAGTGTCCATATTACGCATACATATTTCAATCGCATAAACTTGAATTTAAGCGCGACTATGTGTACCCGCTCTTTCAAAATTAACGTCGGGGCGCGATTTGATCAGCGGGCAACAAATTTTCAACCACCGCTGTTAGCACTGAACGACCAAGGTAAACCTGAACGACGCAGGAAGCTACGGGGATTTATTAAAAACTTGTTGTCAGTGTAATCTAATTTATTTCAACGAGTACCCACTTATGGTCATTGACTGTCCGAGAGCAATTTCTCTTATCTGTTTATCAAGAAGACATTTAAAAATGATGAGGCGATAAAATATTTGTGGGTGACGCAGTTACGTGAAAGATTGCACATTTGCAACTCACGATTTCCACGTTCCCAAGAATTATTATTTTTCTTGATATTGACTGTATATTTCATAATGCGTCAGATGTCATCACGTTTTGAAGTATATGAAGAGGAATAGGCGAAATGGAGTTAAAATCATTAAACAATGTATATGCCAATTGTATTTACTAAATTTATATCATGATATAATCGAAGTACTAGAGAATGTTGTTTAATAAGGTTAATGCCAATCGTCAACTTATTGGTTTCCTGGATTTCCTGGCTTGTTCACGTTTACCCAAGCCGGTGGTCCACCCGCTCCCTTAGTGCATCGTCGAGCCCACGGGTTGCACACGAGTGGTTTGCAGCAGTCTCCATGGGCGGAGCACTATGGCAAATTACACTCAATGATTAGCTATTCAACGTTCGTACGGAGCGACCGGTAAACGCGTCAGAAAAATTTCGAAAAATCGCTGGACAAGAGTTGATTGCTTTTCGGCTAAACGTCTGGTGAATACAGTTACCGTTAAATTGTGCACGTTCGACGGATTAGGTATTTACATTTAGACAATTGTTCAAGTTAATTGTTAGATTTCTATGCAACTTCGGACTAACTACATTACAAAACCATTAACCAACCGTAGTAATTATCAATTTAATGAGCGGCCAAAGGTAAACGTAATTGATATTAATTATAATCTGATACCAGACGTAATACAAAAGCAAATATGAAATTTGTACAATTAATTTGATATAATATTAGAGTGTACTTGTTAAAGAGTTAACTCACCGGCATGCCTGCTGGCTGGCAAGCCATGATCATTGCTAAGGCCATGCAGATAACCAGAATTCCAAACAAAAGCTTCATTTCGAATGTATAATGTTTTCTGTAGAGAATGAAATGAGAATATATCTAAACTGTTAACAAGAAGAATTTTATACATATAGTTGAAAATGAACTCCTACCTTCCGCTTCGAATTCGCTCTGCAGTAGGTCGTATCGCAGTATAACTTCCCTTCTGCTGCGTTTGGTATTTATACCCTCGAAGAAGAATTTTATTTAGTACGGAAGAATACCCTGACGATTCATCGTGTTTTCGATGCGATAGTCACTGATATTGCATTTTATCTGTGTTCGTCAACTACAATATGAGTGTCGTGCGGGATAGACTAATTGCGTAAATCTTCGTGTTTTGCAGGTGTTTAAAAAAAAATGACGATGGATGTATCAAACCCCCACGACGTGTCTTATCTTCTAGACTCAATATTTGTCTTAAAGCCGTGTGCGCTGTTATTTGCACGTATGTCATTCGACGAATTCTATTTTAAGTTCTATATTCTAGATTTTGTACTGTTCGATTTTAAAATTATTTTCGATATTATTAAAATGCTTAAATGAACAGCTTGAAGTATATCGTTTATGTATAGCTTAGGAGCATTGATAGTATGTCCGTTTCAATTCGTACTACGCACGGTTTGTAAAAAATAACAGGATTTGAAAGTAGAACAAACATTTGACGTTTCTGTCACTCGTGCAGGACGTGTCGATTGGGTCACAAGGTAAATCAAACTGTTAATTCGTATGATCGAATTTTGTACGACGGTGTGTACTCATTATTCTGTTTCGTTGTTAACCGGGACAATATTGAATAAGAGTTTTGTGTGCTCTACAAATTTTTATACTGCCCAGTTGGTAAACTCAAGTAAAATTTGACAAACAGTGTGTTTCTCCATTTGACAACTGGTAACATTCCTGTCCTTTCGTCCAAATCGAATTTTTTTTAGTAATGATGGGGAAGGAATTGGCCATATTTTTATATTTGAACTTGAGAAGAATTAGATTATTACAAATATTATTTTTGATAATAGTACAGAGATACGAGAAATATTTAATAAACGCAGTATATGTTATTTTAATAAATCAGTACTCGTATTAATTATTAAACAGTAATAACAATATTTTCTGTTTCTTTAATATGATTCAATAAATAAATAATTGTTCTATAATTGTGGATGATTGGATTATAATAATAAAGAGAGTAAAATTAATACGAGCACGTATTCACATATATTTATTATTTGCAAGCGTCCTGAATGAAAAAGAGGTATGTATACACATTCGCAGATGTATTTTCAAAATTAACTCTCTCTCTCTCTCTCCGCAAAATATTCGAAGTAAACAGCGTGCGTTTATATTTGTATTTATCGATTATTATTACATTGCGAATTGTAATTAATGCATATAAGTAATTCAATCAAAATCGCTTGTTAAATTATCACTTCACGCTGATATAATCGTATTATTTAATCACACCTCTCAAACCACTTTCAATTATGACTGATAAGACTTTATCCTGAGAATTACAGAAAACTTGAAAACAAAAACAAGTTTATTGTTAGCAATCGCACTATATTTAACTTGTTCTAAGAAATAAAAATTTTAATTAAAAGCTTGTTTATTCATTCGAACGGAGAATCAAATTACTTGGATGTGTTTTTCATTGAGCCTGAAAAAGAATGCATACATCAAATAATGGCAGTTCTTTTCTGTTGATTTAAATTTTATTTTTATCGTATTCGAATATGTGTTTTACAAAGCCGTGTATTTGATTTGTATTTGCCGGAATAATAGAGATTAATTAATAATTTAATAACGCGGATGAGCGTCCCGTCCATTCGATAATTCAAACATTCTTACGCGATTAATTAGTTTTTACTTGAAATTACATAAATTTCATTATCTCGTACAAATTTTTCCAATGAGACATAAAAGACCGACGTATCCGTAAATTACGTAACAATATACAACTTGTTTTTGGTTTCGTACGACTTAAAGGTCGCGCGGTAACCACATTCTTAATTGCTTGTTTCACGTTTAGAGAAAGTCACGTACACACTCAGGGCTCGAAGGGCAACGTCAACGTCAACGCGGTTAGTAGTAACTGCAAAGTAGCCAACCTATTCACACTGTCTTATTTCGCTCTCGTATAAATTATTGAATTTATAGTATTTAGTGCATAGTTATTTGTCTTGGTTGATCTAATCGTGAAGTGTATGATGAAATCTTTTGTTTGATGTAAATGATGCAGTTAATAATATATGGTAAGCAATTAATTAAATGTGGATATTAAACAATTAGATTAAGAGGTTAAGTTGAGCGACAGATTGTTAACAAAGGCTGTTTGTTTCCAGGAAAATCAGCTGTTTGATCATTACTGTGAAAGAAGGAGTCATTATCAACACTGGTGAGTGTATAACAATCTTTTTAACAGAATCTAATATTTGCATTTCTATTAAATCTAATTAGAAATTCGTGTTTATTGCGCAATAGTTTCTAAAAAATTCGGGACTTAAACGATGTGACGAGGTTTCGAAAACGAAAGAGGGCATTGTAATATAAAACAGTGCACCGTTGCAGGTTACAAACAATTTATTTGCCCGGTGATAAAGGATTCGCGAAATCGTCTGTAGAATTGAAATATCATTTACGTAATTAAAACGTTCATGCATACATATTTACGCCTGGCGTTGAAAACACGAATTTCGTTTCGATTTTAAATCGTTAATTTTTATAATTGAGTTTATGAGGTCATACGTCTAAGTATTTCTCGTTAGCGTGCATCTAAATATATTGAATTAATTAAAAGTACCGAGTTTATGTATAATTGTTTGTGCAAATCAGAACAAGCAGATTTAGTTTAGGGTTGCAATTTATATCTACGCGTCTCATTGCTTGTTTCCGAAATCGTGATAAAATATGTATACTCAAAATTATAGGATTTTTTCATATGCTTCTCCTTTTTCATTCTTCTCGAATGATGTCTCATCGAAAATTCGAGAGATCGACAGTTCGAAAAATTCCTATCTGTTTCATAAAATCAGATTACATCAAGTTACAAGTCGTGCGGCACGGTAACGCGTTATCAATACAAAACCGAAGCACATGTTGAATTTTCTGAACGTAGGGATGAACGTGTGTACGCGGGCGGACGCGTTCACGAGCGAGAAAGGGTTGGAGCGAGATGCTTGAATCGATGATCACGTGTTTAACGTAAACACGATGTTATTATAAAATGTATGCAACCGGGTCTCCGTTAACCGCGAATAATATTTCTCTCTGACTGATGAACACGCCTGGTCAAGTGCATCATTGCTTGCAATTTAATACAATGAAGACAATTAAAACATTTATCGAGCGCGGTTTTGATAATCGGCAAACAAACGAGCGGCCCAGTCATTTTATCGATGCGATAATTAAATGCCCGTTTCGATTAATTCGCTGCGTCCAGAAGGATACCGAGCTGTTGCGCTGCTCCTGTTGCTCCGATCAAACGGTCCTCGCGATGTAGTGGCCTTTTTTATATGCTAATGATTTGCGACCGAGAATCGGATTAATAAACTGCATGATATTTAACTACGTATTAATAATTAACTAAATTGTTCCAATTCTCGCCTGATCACATTCCTCGTTTATCAGTTATTATGTCATTATGCGAATCAGTATTCTGTGTATTAACTTTTTTAAGATTTTTATCAGATACTAAGTGTACGTAAACCTAAGTATATAGAGTTGAGTCATATCACTCAGGGACATTTTCAAAGAATAGATAAAAGTGACACGTCACTGTCGTTCCGCGAATAACATTGAAAACCTGTTAAATAGATCGCGATGAATAACATTTCTACGGTAATTCGATTAAACCAACGAACACGTAAAAAGAAACAAGGACTTCCTATCTTTATTAAGTCTTATTTTAAGAATCCTACTAATAGTTTCAAATCAACGTTTAGAGAAATTGTGTAGTATCTAATTTCCTAGTTTCAATTGGCATCAATCGTGATAACCGTTTACTTGTTGCTATCCGTCAGAGCGTTGCGTGTATCGTAACTGAATTAACCTGGCCTCTAAGACGTCGCCTGCATTAGAATCGCGTGTCAAGGGGGTGTGTGTACACGTTCCGCACGCACACGTCCTGTTCGCGTTTCCAGGGCTAACCAGCATTTTCCGGTGCACGCGTCGCCTTAGCCTCCGACCCCAAGAAAACGAGTTAAGTGCGGCGGAAATTAGCGTGGGCAGTTCTATCAGAGGGGAGAGATAAAAAAATTGTACCGTTCCACGAGGCCCTCGGGGTTGATAGGAATCGGTGAACTAGTTGCCTAAAAGTTGATCGTAGCAAATGTTTTTGATCGTCATCTCCGGCAAGGAAATGGTACATCTTGATAAAGTTGCAGTCTTGCAGTTTTTATAACAGTAATGATAGTGCAATCTTTTTCATCATTTTATCAAAAGAGTCCTGTGTCGATCCTTAACACTTTTTATAGTTCTATTGATAAATTATGGATGTTCTAAACAACAATTTTTTTATTAAATGAATGACATGAACGATAGGAGTTGTGGTTGTTGAGTTGAAATTATCATAATTTTAATATTCCATGTAAATTTACGTTTTTCATATTCCTTTTATATCTCCATTGCTGTTTTCATCGTGCGATCCCGTTTTCGTTGTTTAGAGCCAATTATTCTTATCGATCTATCACTTTATCTGACGAGGAAATACTCCCAAGGGTTCCGCGCTTTCTAGTCACTTAAGTGATAAATTCTCGCTGCTAACGTCGAGCTGTCTTTAGCGGTTTTGCCCGGTAGAATCTATTGCTCCCTTAGTTGGTAATTCTATAGCACTTACGTTAGGTTTGCATATCGACTCCACTGCGAATTACTAAAACAGTTGCTACCGTGTTGCAAAGTTATTATTAGGAGCTACGCCAATTTAGACTCGAATTGTGAAAACTGCTGAGAGAATTATTAAAAACGTGCAATTTTTTTATCTGTATCATTTTACTGTCACGTTATTTTTCCCATCTGCATTAAACTTTCTCACTGATGTATAATTCCTTTATCCACAGTTATCGTTGATCAGTATTTATCATTTTCAAGTTATTTGTAAAACTTAATTTTTATTAGTATTTTTCTGTCTTTTTCATAACTATTTCCTGTTTCGCTTTCTTAACTCGATTCTATTCCTGTCTTCCCATGCTGGGGAAAATTCGCAATTTCCGTTCCTCTTTCTCGGCTGCGGCCACCAGCTTCCAGTCCTCTCTCGGCCTGGCTGAATTGCCGGACAATTTGATAATTGGATCTGCGGCAGCAGCGTGATTTACGTGCGCGAGGGTCCAGCTGACCATTCGAGCCAAAGGGGTACGCAATGCGATGCATTCAACCCTCTGCCCGAGACGATCGGTGGCGGAGAGACGCTCGTCTTCTCCAGCGAATTAACTAAAACTACTGGCTGTAGCTACCACGGCTAGAC
>NW_017155624.1:1723637-1749575 GCF_001652005.2 Ceratina calcarata
ATCTAATTTTTATTAGTATTTTTCTGTCTTTTTCATAACTATTTCCTGTTTCGCTTTCTTAACTCGATTCTATTCCTGTCTTCCCATGCTGGGGAAAATTCGCAATTTCCGTTCCTCTTTCTCGGCTGCGGCCACCAGCTTCCAGTCCTCTCTCGGCCTGGCTGAATTGCCGGACAATTTGATAATTGGATCTGCGGCAGCAGCGTGATTTACGTGCGCGAGGGTCCAGCTGACCATTCGAGCCAAAGGGGTACGCAATGCGATGCATTCAACCCTCTGCCCGAGACGATCGGTGGCGGAGAGACGCTCGTCTTCTCCAGCGAATTAACTAAAACTACTGGCTGTAGCTACCACGGCTAGACGCTGTTTTACGGTCCCACGCAATTCCGATGATAGGGCAAATTACCGCGACACATGTGCCACGCTCCCCCGCACGAAACTTGGCCTACCGTGCATGGATAATTTCACTTAAACGCGAATACAAAATCGGATAGCTGTTTCGCGTTTCAAACTGTCTTCTCGTCTCCTTCATTATTTTTCTTTGGAAAATGTAATGTCGAAACATGTTAATGAAGTCCTTCTCACGAATTCTCGAATTAAAAGGAATAACAGTTAGAAATAAAACTGCAGAATAGTTTGCGAATCCTCGCGGGGCGTAATGACAGCGCGGTTACTGTCGGTGAAACGAAATAGAATACGTATAAAAGAAGTCGGAACGTGCGCGAGAAAATTGCACACGGTCCTCCGGATGGGCTGTTCGCGTGGAATCGAATCGCGCGTCGCAAGAAGAAGGCGATGATCCGTAAAATGAAACGGCGAGGAGCTCGTAAAGCTTCCCGGCTTTTGGGCGAGAGCCTGTCGCCGCACGATCGCCTTTTTCTTCCTTTTCCCGCTGCTGGGAAGTTGGCTCGGATGCGCGGTAGTAAAAGAAAAACCGTGAAAAAGTGTCGCCGGAGAAATAAACTGGTAGTTCCTTCGTTTATTCGCCATTCTGGCTTTCCTCGGCTCTTCGAACTTTTGGCTGAAAAGTATGCTCGCTTGCATATGTTAAATTAGCGTTCCTCTAAGAGTTGAGGTGGCAAATATTCGTGGATACATTTTACAAATACGACATGAACTTATTTAGTTTGAATATGTGTTCGATCAAAAAGTGTGTCATTTACCCATAGGTATCTCTCACGGTCGAGTACGTTTTGAATATCATTATATAATATTCTCAGCAGCATTAAATATTATTAGTACAGCCAGATAATAAATTAATAATGCGTAAAGCGTGATTAAACCAAGCCGGTTAATTGATTACCAGCGGTGGTATCGCGAACTAAAAAATGGGAACGACGACCAACGAACAGTGATAAACGGTAATTTACTTTGCCGCGGCGGCACGGTCATCAGGATCAAAAGTAAATTGCACGGGCTTCCGCGTAACGGATTCCGGGGCGACAAGGATTAAAAGTATGAAAATCAATCATTAAACGTAAATAACGCGCGCGCTAAATAAATTTAACAATTTATTAATTAACATTTGTGCGGCTGTAATTTCGACCCCGATTCCCTCGTTGCCAAAAGATAACCGAACCGTTCCGGCTCAGCCCGGGATCGAATCGTTGTTGCGTGTACATATGTACGCGCGTTGCTTCCCGCATGTAATTGTTTCGACTGTAGAATAACCGCGATGAAGACCGGCACTCGATGATAATGCGACTAGCAATGATTTGCAGTCATCGAATTATCATCGTTATTTTTATTTTCAAATCGTCGGCCCCTGTCGTCGGGCTGGCTCAAACGATTGAAACCATTAACCCAAAGGGGTAAAACGGTGGTAGGGAAAAAGAAAGAACGGACGAAGGCGACGACGCCGGTGAGAAACGACGGGAGTAAACATGGCACAGCCGGCAGGTTTTATCTGTTGCATAAGAGGATTTCTCGAGTGTAGTAAAAAGCCCGGGATCGAGAGCGCACGATGTGGCTTTATTCTTGCAGTCTCTTGCGGTCATGTGCAGTCGCGCATATAAATCTTTCCTCTTGCGAGCGAGACAGTGGAGAGGTGGAGGCCGGCCGACGACGGGCAGGCAGGGAAGGCCGGCGTTAAGAAAAGAGAAAGCTCTCTTCTCCTTTGCTGTGTTTACCGCGGGTGTCTAGCTGTCGCGTCGGCTGAAAAAAGTACACCCCCAGGCAGACCGAGTCGAGAGGAAAGGTGACACGAGGAGGTGCGCGTGAAACGCGGAGAGAGTAAAAACGAAAACGATTCGGGGGGTTGGATAAAGTTTCTGGGAGAAAGACGCGCGTCCTCCTCGACGCTTCTCATTGTCGTTACATCGCCTTTGAGGTGTTTTAAATATTACGCGTTCCGCGGCTGGATACCTCCGCGCGATACACCGCCCTCGCTTATTCTTTCCTTTATTATTTCCCTTTTTTTTTTTTCACGTCCCGCGGTGCCGTCGTCAACACAGTTCACGGTTCTTTTTAATTTCTTCCGGGATTTATTATTCTCTCGACTCGTCGTCTACTGTAATCCGAGAGATTGCGTTAAACTTGAATAAGGGGAGTGAACGAGAGCTTTCTTATTCCTTCGCGATTCTTTCTGAAACGTTAGGAGGGCCACTTACCATACGCGGACAGGTTCCTGCGTTTATATGTCCGACGTTAATTGCGCGTGTCGTTGGCAAATGCTAAAGGTACGTTATATCATTGTTAAGAGGATTTATACCCTTCTCAGCACCGCGAGGCTCTTCTTTCGTTAATTGAGATTTTCACCTGGCTTTGTACGAATTAATGTACCACAGTAAATTCACTCATCTCGAGAAAAAAATATTTAAATATGCTACTATGAAATCTTCTCATTTTACACTTCTACGTATGAACGTGATTTTCCTTATAGAGAATGTCTTAACAAATTGCAGACTTCTCTTACTTTGAATTTCGTTTATTCCGTTTTCCTTGTACAAGCAATCGGAAACGAAGGAGCAATGAAATAAGAACGTCGAAAGATAAAGTTGCACCCTAACAGCAGATCTCTTATGCGTAGAGGGGTTCGTTGGTAATAACCTTTAGCTGCGATAAAAGGAATCGACCTCGCGGAGAAACAACAGAGTAAAGAATCTGCAGTTATATACACCCTCGTATAATCTCGATTTTACTGTCTCACTTAAATTGTGTACCGAGGTAGTAGTCGTCAGGAAGTCGTGAATTCAGGTACTGAACGAGATGGCTAAGGAAGTGAGAAACAAATCACATTTCCTTTCACAGGAAAAATTTCTAACTAGTAGAATTCGATGTATCAAACTACTTGCGATTGTCTACTTTCGACATAAGCATTTAGATAAGTTTTCACCCAAACCATTGATCAGACGATGTAGAGGATCATTTAATTTCCTTTAGGGGTAACACGTGCAATTTATCGAACGGGTGACATTTTTTAGTCTCCAAAGGCTTTCTTTGCAGTCCGTTTGGGCTATTAGACGAGGACTCAGGGCACGGGGGGGTTGACCGTGGTCGAGAAGGGTGGCCATTTCCTAGCAATTTCCTGACGCTGTTTTTCACCGGTGAACTTTTGAACCGTTCCCTATCCACCGAGCGGCCGGCACCTTTTCACCGGAAAATATCCGCTAAGTAGCCGCGGGAAGACTGCCCCGATTATAAATGGCCACGCTCGAGCCTTTTGTGTCCAGATGCGTCCTGTATATTTAATGCGAGCTGGACAACGATCGGCGACCGCCGCGAAGCGAAAGCGGCTCGCAAAATTAACGACCTGTCCAACCCGAACCAAGTGCTCACCGAAAGAAACTTCCGGTTCCTACGTCTCGATTCTAAAAATCGAGGACTACGTTTCATTTGTCGTTACACGTTACGTACAAAGAAATTGCACGTTTGTAAGAAGTATAACGAGGTAAAATAAAAATACTGAAGTATTTGAGGTGTTCTTACGAGTGAAATATAAAGTAGCTGGAATATAATTAATTATGAAATTAATGCAATATTTCGATGGAAATATATTTTAAATTAACTTCATGTTTAATTTACGTGGCTAAATTGTTTCAGTGTTTTAAGTGAAATTTTATTATTGGGATTAATCAAAATAGTAATGGCACAGTGTGCATGGGATGATTTATCGAAAAAGTGAAGAAAAGCTCGAGCACTCGACAATAATTTCTGGAATTATATTATTCGGTGGCCGATAACGAATTACACTTCATAACGAAGCGTTAATTATGAAGTAGAAGTTAATGGCCACCAATTGAGTCAATTAGCATACGTTATAACAATCGAATCGCACTTGGCGTTAAATAAATAAATCGTCATTTAAATTTGAATTCAATAAATGCGGTCTACGTGCCGTCTTCATTATTATATGTATACCTCCTCGACCCGATTCTCGGTTCTCTATCGTCTGGGCATTTCGCACTTTACGTTCGAACTCCTGTGGGTAACAGCATTCAAATATTCGTCACGAAACGATATTAGCTTGGATGATATATCATTGAGTCTTCAAATTTTCGTTTCTTTCACCTTTTCGTGAATTCATCATAAGATTCTTGATAATGTTAATACAATTGTTATAAAATGTTACATAAAGCGATTCAATTCATAGAATGATATGATTGTCTTATTGTCATACTTTTTTTAATCAATCGCTGGGGTAGCCACAAAAGATGCTGGGTCGCGAATCGCTGCTGCACCGGTCAAAAGATACGCCGCGGTATTAATTCCCGCGGGTATTCGTGGACAACACTTTGACTGTTTTTTAAGCAGGCTGCTGGTGCCACCTGTCGTGCATTATACGAACTAGCCGGTCTCAACGCATGCGTGTCCAGCAGAAAAAAATCAGACATGGGAGAAGGTCGGCAACGGTGATGCCTAACGAAATCAATAGCGCGAAGGAGCTACGAATCAAGTGCGAATTTTACGCCTCGCGAGCTATAAAAACTTATAAAAAGCCATAAATGCGTGAAAAAATGGAAAGAGAAAAAATATTTGAAAAAATGGTAAAAATTCGTGGCTGTGAATGGCCCAATTTGAATATGCACTTTTTTTTTACAATCGCCTGAGGACTGACTCGTTTCGTAACGGGAGACACAACGGGTTGCAGACTGCAGGCGGTCTTTGGCTGCACTTGGAATGGGTGGCCACGTTGCACTATAAAATGGAGTTCCGCGTTCAATAAAATTTACGCGCGTCGAATAAATAATTAACCGGAATGATGAAATCACTTAAGAAAATTTTAAATACAATTTCATATCTGTTTCGAAGCTCATCGAGGTATTGTTGCCGCGTCCAATTGACAAATCTAGAATCAAGATCTCATCCGTAAAGCGGGAAGAATAAAAGGGATGAACAATAATTTTTCGCATTATTCTGGAAGCAATATCGACAGGTCGATTGACGTGTTTGGCATGATATTGGAAATTCCCGGGAAAATCCGTTACAACGCAGTACAATGATCCATCTATTATCTAAACACCGTGACAAAGAGCCTGTTAACGTAATCAACGCCAAAATTTTCTGCCCCGTGCATATTCCGTATTCAGATCAGTCGAGATCGTGTTACGTACAAATTAGTCGTGGAGAGATACGATTGCAATCGCGTTGCCTACCAGCCAGAATTAACAAGAGAAACAGCATTGGAGAACCTATACATGGAACATTCTTCGAACGTAATGGACCGATGATTTCGTTCAAGTACCTTGAAAAGACCAGCTGCCTTTGGCCTCGTTTCTGATAGAGCATTCCTAGCATCTTCGACGGGATTCAATCCGCTTAGATCCTTGAGCGTTCGCGATTGTCTGCTCGTAAAACTCGACTCGCCTCAACCGGATTACACGATCGGTAGACGGTCTGCTATCGTACGACGAAAGGAGAACGAAATGGACGCTAGGAATGGAGCAGAAACAGCGATAAAAGGGGGAAAACGGAACGAACGAGAGATGGAAGGATGATAGAGGAGGAAGAGAGAGAGAAAGAGTGAGACGAAAAAATAGCCGTGTAAAGTGCACGCTGCGCAAGTGACCATTGGTCGAGTGCGGAGCAACCGATAGGGTCCAGTCTTTCCCGTTTATCCAATCGATCGAGCTGAAAATTTCCAACCCTTAATTAAGATCGCGAGGGCACTTGAGTTTTCAATTAAAAGGGAACCGACGGTATCTCTCCGTCTCTTTTCCGACGTTCTCCATCTTCTCCGCTTGTCACCCCATTCTTCCTCTTAGTTTCCTATTTTTTCTATCTCTATTGTTTCCCATTCCTGTCGTCGTCGTTGTTGTTGTCTGCCGGCGACAATATTAAACGCAATCTCGCTCGTTCTCCAATCCGGGTCGCGGACGAGTCTCCTGGTCAACGAGCTCCTCGAAAACATTGCGATATCGGGGGGTTTGATTCGTTCACATGGTGAACGAATGAAGAGCTGTAACCGGTAATATTCTATCGCGCGATATGAAGATCGGTCGCGGGATCGGGACTTTTTCATCAGGTCGTGCCCGATCAGCGATTCGCGAAAATTGAAATTCCTATGGTCCACTTGTGTACGTACATCGGCCTTCCACTTCACCCAATTTCCAAGTTCTCGTGCCGAGCGAGCGCGTCGCGTCGCGTCGTAGCTGCGGCGCGACGCGACGCGCGGTCTCTCGCGTCGAAATTCGCTGGAAACGATCGGCAACGGATTTCCAATCTGCCTCTGCGGTGGTCCTACGGCCATACCGCGCGATATTTAGGAGATATTGGCTAGCGGGCAGGGACACACCGCGGCCTGATTTTCTTCCACCCCGTTGGCAAGGATTTATTAAAGTTTCGATGTGTCGTTTCGGTTTCGTTCTCGCGGTATTACCAGCCATTCGAACAAATACCGTCAAACCTTTCACCGTTGGTTTTCGATACGGTGCGAATAGATTGTTAGGATTATTATGGTTTGCCCAATTCCAGCTGGTGAACACAGCTAAGTTAATTTTGGCGGACTTCGTTAGTTCATTGCTTTCGACAGTCAAGTTCATCAAATTGTTTTCCCCGTTCACGGAATTTATTGTCAGTATTTCAATTTCGTTCAGTGCCGAGGATAGCTCTTTCGGTTCCAGTCGCTATCGCGCGGGCCAAATTAAACAGAGAGCCGCAACAAACGTTGTGCGAGTACAGGATCGTGCGATCTTTTGTCGCTGTTTCTGTGATCCCGAGGCGGCTCTCCCTGCATAAAACGCGCATAATTTTAAAAAGTACGATCGACGTGGCGGCGGTCTCTGGGAAAAAAAGAGTAGAGGACGTTATCAGTCGAAGGGGTCGCGCGGGTGGACGGCAGGTGATCGAGGGAAGCGGCCACAGGCTGACGCGTAATCGTGAAACAATAGAGAGAGAGAGAGAGGCTGATACTCGGCGGAAGAGGGAAAACGAGAGTAAAGGGGAGGGAACAAGTGGGTGGTATTTTTGGACAACTCCGAGGCTCGGTACGCGCTGGCTGCGGACGCGTAACCCTCGCGCAATGCCAATTTTTGCACACGCATCGACGACGGTGTGTACGCGCGGCGTGTGCCGGGATATCCCACCCACGCACGGCCGCGCAGCCACGCAAATACAGCTGTCCGATAATACTGTGCACGATGACCATGGGACACGGGGCTGATTGGGGTGTGCAGGCTAGCTATGCAGTTTAATTTATGTTGCATCACCAGCCAGTCGTAGCCGCATCAACCTCTCTTCTATACGTGGCCGATCGCGTTCTCTTCTCGCGACGTGTCGCACTTTTCCTCGTCTACGTTGCCAAGACTCGCGGCAACCACCTACGTAGAATAGTGTGCATCTCCACGTGCCCGTGTGCCTGCGTGTACGTGATCGCGCGTGCATCTCGCGTGTTGGTGCGCGTCTGCGTGACGAATACGCATCGGCAGCCTCGGCCGGACGCGGACGTCAGCGTGCACCGAGAGCGGCGGCGGCGGCGGCGGCGGCGGCGGCGGCGACTCCGCAGGTTCGTAGTCGGCCATATTTGTTAAGCGCGTCTGAGAGACGGATAATCGATCTTGCGGTTGATCTGAATTGGAGACGGATGGGTGACGTTTATTGGTTTACTGTAACGCCGATCAACTAAGTTAAGCTATCTTTGACCCAAACTCATAGGCACTCAAACTTCTGATGTGAGAATGACAGGATCGTTCTTGAACATTTATGAACCGTATTGTTGCAAATCAAGTTCTAAATGGAGAATACCAAAGAGCAGCACGCCAAATATTAGTTTTGCCATGACTTGACTCTTTATTAATAAATGCTTTCATGAATTCTATAAATATATCGAATTTTGTATGTCAATGAGTACAGAATTGATGAAGAACTTAAGACATTTTTGATAGATTGATTGTTATTTATGCGAAATAAAGTCTTATAGCTCGAATTATCTTTGATTCAAAATGCCGATTATAGATTTCGCACTTGAAACTTGTTTCTCACGTAACACAATGATAAATGATCAACCAATTATCTTTTCTATTGATTTAAATACCTTCATTTGTTTTTTATTTTTTTGTTAACATAAATAAGTCTTGAAAACTCGTTACGTTAAGTATTGGTACACATGTGATGGACACTTTGACACACGTATTTAATACCGATAAAATATTTCCTTTATCAGATCCTTAAAATATTTTCTTTATCAGATATTTTCGATTCGGTCTTCAACGATAAGACAATAAACACGATTAATGAGTTCATCGGGTGTAATCAGTATTGAGCCAGGAATGTCATCTGATAAATGAAGAGGGAAGTTGATGAAGTGATTAGGAAACGTCTTACAGTTTCTGTAGTTTCGACGATGTTTAATATCTGCCAATTTGAATGATTTGCAGAATCGACTTTTTCATAGTTCTATAAATAGTTCCTATCGGAAATACATAGTGGGATATGAAATTATATAAGAATAGAAGATTATTGACGAATTCATAATTAACTTCTATGTAATAATAGTCTGTAGCCAGGAAATTCCTTTTAACCAATGAATTCTAAAATAAAATATTCATTCAAATAAAATCGTATTAAGCGCAAAGAAATCTCCTTTTAAAGTATTGAGGTTCACTGTCTAAAGATATAATTAAGACTCGACGGAGATCCTCTAATTAAGCACCTTGAAAATTCCTACTAAGGATTTTTCATCTTACCCAAGAATTCTATGTGTAGGACGTAATCAGAAGCGAAAATTCTCTGCCTTAATGAAAGTCCATCAACGCGCACTAATTAATAATAGGTGTTAGATGGGCGAAGTGGGTCCTCTCTTTCCGTTTTCACCCTTTCGTCGCATCGGGCCTATCCTTCGATATCAAATGTACATACATACGTCGGCAACCAAAGCGTTCTGCTTATCGTTATGCGAACGGCATGGTAGCAAGATCAAACGGCCGATAAATAAAGGAGCGTCGAACTCGAGGCATCGGCCAACAGCGCGGAAACGGAATCCGGGAACGAGCGGGAAAAGCTAATTAGCACGGATCGAAGTCTCGCCGTTTGATAAATGAACGGTCAATATTTGAATTAAGGACGCGACCCTACCTTACTCCTTCCTGTTATTTTTTATTTCTTTTCTTTTTATCTTCTAAGTCCCTCGTGCCAGGTGTGGATCGTCGTTGAAGTAGTGAAACTTAAACGTTCTAGCCGAATATCTGGCCTGTGTTTACACGGGCAACCAAGGGCCGCGAGATAACCGATGATTAATGAGTCTTCTTCAAGTTTATTAACGACCTGTCCACGCTCGCGCGCTCTCCCGATTCTGAGTTGAACACTTTTTGGGAACTGAACGCGCTGGGCGCACGTGTATTCATTTGGAAAGCCATAAGAGAAAAATATTTCAGTGATACTCGATGTTAGAAGGATAATTAAAATATGTATTTAAATCAGAATTCTTGACAGTAAAATAATGTAAAAGGTATTTTTGTATTAATATGTGGTTTGTATCATGCACTCGGATGTAGGAAACGTTAGAAACGGATCAAATGTTTGAAAATTTCATTACACGGAGTTGCTCGGAATTACGTGAAGTGTTTGAAAGTTTTGGACACCTGAAAATTAACTCGGTTACTCAAAATTAACAGTAATGGCCTCGAGTAATCCATCGGATTTTACCCGAGCCGAGAAGTTGCCTACTTAAATTTTAAACAGTTCCGGATTCTAAATAGCCCTATACATTTTTAATACACCGAAAACTTTCCAATACTCGACCATAAATGCTTCATAATTTTGTTAAAAACCCGTGCGATACATCCGTTCGCGTTGAATATTGTATTACATAAAAAAAGCTACAATTACAAATTATATTTTAATTAATTTCGATTCCATTAGTTTCAATGACGAAGTAGTACAATTTTTGGGAATATGGGGTTTTTAAAATAAATACTCAGTAAATTTCATATAATGCTATTTTATTATATGACTCGGAAGGACATCTTCATACCTCGACACTCTAGACGAGACTAACAAAAATGCACGACGGAAAACTGGTACTTAGAGTTGGAAGAAACATAGCCTGGACCTGCAATGTGTTTATTACCTCGGCCTTTAAGGGTAGGAATACGGTCCCATAAAATAACAAAAGTAGACCCTAATTTTTATAATAGACTAGAGTGTCTCTCATTATAATGATTTATTTTTGCTTATTATTAAATAATAACTAATTCAACGAATTATATATTATAGAATATATTAAAATATCCTGGAGTTCATGGGTTTAAAGTTTATTCCATTACTTGGTGACTTGGACGTGTCATCTTATTTGCTAAGTAGATAAATCCGTGCAGATCAGACACTGGTAAGCCGTGTTGTTCCTTCGCTTTAGTCCAAGTTGACTCACGCACGGAGACCATAGGGCACCGTACAAACACACCGTAATCCAATCCGATAATAGTCAGACGGTCAATTAAGATGACCGTCATAAGAACCAATTAAACGTAAGTGGTCGACGGCCTAGCTCGGGTTACGTATTTACGATCTGAAATTATGCCTTTTAAGTGGCTCGATCTCTCATCATCTGACACAGGGATTTCTTTGGATCGCTCCCATGACATCTGTCTTCCCGTTGGTCGAAGCAATCTTTCTCGTACCAACGTCAGATTTCATTCAATTAGTACAGGCACTTAAAATTGTTTATCGAGTAGTCTATTGAAACAAACACTTGACATGTTCACTGATAACGATTAATTAGTTGACAAGAAATATTTATCTCGTAGTTTTTAATAGTGGTGATAAATGATTTTGCTTCCTGTAATTCCTTAACTCTAAATAGAAATCGCAAAGGGAATTCGTGGGGACAGTCGAATTAAAACTGTGGCGCATTTCGTATTTCGATTCATACGAATTAACACTTTCAATTAATTATTGACGTACTACTTCTGACCGGGGCATAATGAAGCACGTTATCGGAGATATTACCGGCCGATACGAGCTTTAAATTGTTTTCGATGATCGTTTAAAATTTCGCTTGTTTTCTGGTCGTCGCGGCGCGGCGCGAGTCAGTCCGCACTGTAAATATGATGCATATTATCATCAACCGGTGACCTTGGTAATTAATCACCGTGTTAATCGAAACGTTTGCTTAATAAGTACGCCGCGCCGCACGAGGCCGGGGGGAAAAACAGGGTCGCAATTCATTTAGCAATTATTTTATGCAATGCACGCGTAAATTCAGTGAAAGGTGCCATGAAACATGCACGCGAGCTCGCGCGCTTTCCCCGGCCAACAAAGTGGAAAATTTCGAAACGAGTGCGAGTCCGTCCGCCTAGTAATTTGACCAATTTCATGACTAATTGGGGGTCAACGAAAGGAACGGGATTCGCTCGAAATATCCATTGATAAACAAACGATCAGCTCGTTTTCCTCGTCGACGAAAGGACGTTCTATCGATCATTCTACAACATCGGTAGAAGAGTGTACGAGATCCGTCCTTTGAGAAAGTAGGTTTTTCAGACCCTGGTTGACCCGGTTTCTCACGGTTAGAAGTGGTCACCAAACGAGTTCCCGCAAAAGGTATAGAAAAAAAGAACCCGAGGAGCGGTTATTAAATATACCTCTAAGGGTGACCAGAGAAAACGTGTCCGTTACCTCCTCGTTAATCGTACCGTGTTACTCCGTTTCCTCGTGTTTTCCTTGTCGCTCTGACTTGCCTTCTCGTTAGCGTATAAACGTTCTTTTCATGCTTGGAAGTTCTCATTTTATTAAGGCGAGACGGAACTCTATCGTATATCATTAAACTGATTGTGAGCACGCCACTTGTCACAAACATACCTGACTTGTACATGATTTAAGAAAATTACACTTTGTCCGAAACGGACGAAGGGGAATCGAAAGTGAGTAGATCGAATTGAGGAGTTTTCGTTCTCGATGGGTGATGAGAGACCTCGAGCGAAGTCTCGTTCGTTCTCTGAGAAAAATAAACGATCGACCGTAGGGTAGACCGCTGCCTAACAATTGTCCCTTTTGAGCCGGGACGGAAACGGGAAGAGCATGGTCAATACTTTGGTGATCGAAACGGTGGAACCCGCAGTTAGCTGATATACATATGGCGCCGGCCCGTTGATAGATACCAGAAATTTTACAACTTTAATTTCTCCCTGGACGTCAATTTCGAATTTTAATCTTGAACGTAGCCACCTGGCCAGGTGACAAGAATTACTGCCGCTGGTGGTTCGAGGTCTTTTAGGCCGCGATTTCCGCGTCCGCTGCACCGCGTGTCTCGTCGCCGACAATTTCCCGGCCGGCAATTTTCACTTGGCAATGTGCACGAGTGCAGCGCAAATATGTTGAAATTCTATAAAATGTCCGCCGCGATGAATTCGTTTCCCGATGACCGCCACGGACGATCCAGCCGGAGGCTCGCTCGTTTTTACTAATCGTCGCGCGATACAGGGGCGGATTCCTCCAATTTTTATCAGAATTAAACGCAACTTTATAACAGAACAGTTCCTCAAGCTTCGAATTGTTATTAACGCATTTGATTGATACATATTCGCTATTGAAATTAATATCGTATTTATTGAATCATTAAAAAGCAATGTGCTAATATTCTCGGTTTTTTAGTACGAAAATCGACAGTGTAAGTAATATTTAATGGAATAATTGATTCGTTTTCGCGACAATTTAGAATCGTTTAGAGGAGCAACTGTCGAAATACTTATTGACCGGGCCGATTCGGTTTTAATACACGCTAAGGGTTTAGATTACTGTCGATCCGAATTGGTCGCGAGTCGATCAATTGAAAAATCGGCTGCCGGTGATAGACAGTTTAAAACAGAAAACAACATTAATTGCTTCCCAATAAAGTGACCACTCGAAAATTGAACAGGCTGCTGATCGATAAGCAATTTTTATTGAATCCAGATACGTTACTTCGCGTTTCATTTCTACTGGTTTCGCGCGCGTACACGCCGTTTCGCCGCTTACCGATCGATCGTCGAACCGCGTAGATGTTACGTAATATTTTGGGAAAGGAACGATTGATTCCGAATTGATAAGCCCAAGTGGAGTACGATTACTTAAGTCGACGGTACGCGTGTTTGTTCTCGCATCAGGCGACTGTCTGATTATCGCGAACGTGGCGAAATCTATGAATACCAGTTTCTTTCGATAACGAATCGTCCTATCGGGTATAATAATCAAAACGTGTTAATAAGAAAAATTTACTTGTATTATCGCAATGAGAATCGCACGTGAACAAGATAATTATCTTGTACATATCAATGTCATTAAATACAATTGAGAGCTACTGTTTTATACTACAACTGGTTTACTTTAATAAACTGAAATTAAGGAAACCGACGGTTCAGGTTTTTGGTTGCATATTTAAGACTGTAACCAAAATGTAATGTCATTCTTGTTTGAATTTATTCTTGTATATTCAATCAGATGAATTGGTAAAGCTAGTCTCGGAAATACATCAGGTGTATTCCTGTTTGGATCTGTAGACTCAGGTGAAGGTGTTCCCATTGGGAATTTTGATTTCAGATGTGATATTAATATTTCGATATTTAACATCTTCGATTATTCTCTTTTACGACATTAATGTAATTAACTAAATTTAATGAGGTTTAATGAAGTGACAAAAATGTTCCTTAGTCGCTATTAATCCCCTTGACTGACAAAGATACAAAAGGTACTACAGTATTGAAAGGCAAGAGACCTTTTTTCACAATGCACAGGGTCCCAAAGGACTTTGTAATCGGTGATAGAATTTTTTTGAAACAGCATCAGGTGCATTCCTGTTTGGGACATCCCATGACAGGATAATCTTACACTGTACCGTTTCAGGTATGCCTATTGTCATTCCTCTCTACTATTCACCTGAAGAGTCTCGCGTTCACGAGTGGACACTTTTTTCTCATCCTCCCTTTACAAACGGGCCATTGACGAAACTCGAATATCACCAAAGACGAGCCGGTCCTTGTATTGTGTCGGTCACAAAGCTCGTTAATTAACGTATGCTATGGAACATTATAGCGAATTTTCCGAATTTGTTAGAAGGAAATACGCTTCTGTCGCTTATTGCAGTATTAAGGGATATAATATAACAAAATCAATGATCAATAAAAAAGTCATTTATTTTCGTCCTTACAGTTTCTTCTATCTACAATAAAATTTAGTGCACCCTGTAATTAATCTATACAATATACATTATCAGTATTTTTCACATCAGGTTGATACTTCATTACTTTGAATTAATCTCATGCCAAGAACATAAAACACATTGAATAGAGATCATCATATTTTAACTTGACGGAGACTTCTCTGTGGCTTAATAATCGACTAAGTTACCCATAGCGAACGGTGACTTATTGGTTGTCTTCAAATAAAAGTTGCCCTTGATATTAAACTTCGGCAGAAGACCTCCCATCAGGCTAAGAAGATTCGTCTTGCATTTACCATTCAGATAGTTGTCATAATTGTCGCAATTCCTTCCTGCAAATCCTACTTTACTGTCGATGGATTCCGCGTAATAAAAGTATGATCGAGAATGTGAACACGCGCCGCCGTCGACGTTTATGCAACCATTCTGTTTTGTACCACCATTTGGGAAATAGTCAGCATCGCCTATGGATGATTTGTAACCTAGGCCACCAGCGTTCGTGTGGATCACTTGAACATAGTTCGCGTCGCCTTTAGACACTCTGGTACCTTGGCCAGATGAGTAGAAGTTAGGCAAAGCTGGGTCCAGAGCTGCAAACAAATATTTCTTAATAACTTCTGTTTTTTATATATTCCTCTCAATGAAAATTAGTTATCAAAAGTAAATGATAGGTGTTTGTTATTTGTACTCACCAACGACGTAATGTGCTTTGCTTTTCGCATAATAAGATGACAGTCCAGCGATGTGACCACCTAGTGAATGGCCAACGATAGTCAGTTGAGACGTTCTCATTCCTTGCGACACGAGGAAGTCAATCATTTTGGAAACGTATTGAGCTACCATCAGAACGCGTTTGCTTGCCCATAAGTATGGTCTCTTAGATATGGAGCTCCAATCAACCACTATCACGTTATAATCGCCGTTTCTTAGAAATGCTGGAAATTAATGGAAATATTTGATATAAATTCTCCAGCACCCTTTATAAAATTGTAATAATCAAGTTAAATCATTAATTGTAATGCAATTTCACTGTTGAACATCGACTGGGAAATCGAGACTTGAAAATTACAGTGAAGATAAACGTACCCTCGCGAACCAAGGTGCAAGCTTTGCTCTTTTTGGAATTCATCCATCCATGGGTAACGAATTTTGTTTCCTTTCTCGCGTTAAACTGGCTCTTTTTCAATCCAGCGACGTCGTTCAACTGCAATTGCTGCGGATTGTTCCCAGTTTGTTTCGTGTACAAATAAAATAAAACACGCGTCTGCAAATCCTTTTCGGTGTCCTTGTCGCTTTCTGGGTAATTTACCCCCAGATCTAATTTCACAAGTTTACCGTTGTCATCATGTACGTACAAGTCATTTCCCAATGTATCAATCGAAGATTCAGCATCCACTGAGATCTCGTTCCTTGAGCTATTTTCTATCACTGGCACAGCTGTGAACAATAATTGTTGTGGTATAAAATAAAAATCAAGAAAAATTAAAAATTGTACAAAAAAATCCCAATTTGAGTCGAAATAGGAAAGTATCGTCTTTTTGAATGAAATGAAAGAGGTTGATTACGTCCAGAAATAAAATATGAAAATGCGTGAAATGTTTCTGTATACGAATATTTAAGTTTACCAGTGACAGTGTAGAGGAATAAGAATCCCGCTAAGATCTTCATGATTGACTCGATCCTGACTGATGCGGTTGACTGATCGCTCGTTTATAAAGCAATCGGCTATTATCGATAAGATAAAGTTTTATTGTTATGCACAACGCGATGCGTAATAATCAGAGATGAAGGAAGAATGTCCCTTTCACTGTAGGCGATGTATCTAAACAACTAGCAACCGCGTTACACTAGAAAAAACAGTACTCGTACAGTCATAAATGATTGAACATCGTCTAATGCTAAGTTTTACTTATATAGGAAACTGAGACTCCCAAACTGATGTTATTACTTTCGAAGGGAATTTGCGTGAAGTGGTGAAATTATTTTGAAATTTCATGATTCATGATTGCGATGAAATCGGATGGGATGAGGAAAGTGTTCTCTTTTCCTGGTTGGTTCAGACGCGGGAACTGGTTTCACAGTAATAGTGTAAATAATATCTTCTCCCCTTATAATTATGATTCAGTACATTAAATGATTTGGACATTGAAAATGTATCATAGTATTAATTGTAGTATGAGAATGCAAATATAATTTTTGCGAATGTGTGTTTATTCAAATCCAGAGATTATTACAACTAATGATGGAATTGGTAACGTTTCTTTCCTGGTAGTAATCACCATGTCTCTTGATAGCTACTAGAGATTATGCAGAATATAATTACGGAAAATTTGATGAACGTGTGCCACCGTATTCGCCAATTTTGTTGATAATTACATACATAATCTATAGCTACATACAATACATGTATTCGATGACTGTTTCATTATGGGATACCAATCATATGTATATAGAATGATGATCGTGCATATTTAATTACAATTAATAATCTACACATAATAGTATTTCTAACATTTTTTTAACAGATCTGTAATTAATCGACGTTAATTTTATCAATGTTTGAAACAGTATTATTGAACTATCAATTGATATTCTTGTAGTTAAGACATGACACGTTTGATGCTATTTACTTCGACTTCCATTGAGTCAATTTTTATAAAACGTAAATAGAGTGCTTTAGAAATTAGTAATCAGTCAAATGGAAGTTATCTGTTCGATCTTCGTAGAAAAAAAACCAAATCTTCTTATCTTTCTTTCTCACTAGCTTTATCAGGATTTCTACAGAATCATTATAAAAATTGATGTAGAGAAAGATTATATTATCATTCAAGAAAGCACTATAATTATATTTCTTGTCAAACCAGATTTATGCTTGTTAAAAATCGCAGCTCTCCTTATCATTTACGGTAGTCTAGTCGTTCTTGCGAAATGTTCTTTAAACAATGTCGATCGTGCACCATCGATTTTCGTTGGTTTATCAAAATCCGTGGACAATATAGGGACAATTTAATTCGGTAAAGGTGTCACAATGAACTAATTCGTTTATTTGTATCGGCATGATATTAAGCGCGTCATATTTCGATTCAATACGTGTATGTTCATCCTGTTTATTTGTGCTTTTGGGTCCTTAATTATGAAATAAGTTGGACAAAAACCTACGCGATGAATTACAGGTTTTAATTCGCGATTCGACACACATCCTTTTGTTTCGTAGGTTGTTTTCCGAATTTAAAAAATAAATACAATGCGCCGCATATTTTCAACGTTTACGCAATGGTTACTTACATATATAAATCGTACGTTTTTATGCATTTATGGAAAATTCAAATGTACAAAAAACAGGATTCATGCAACATTCGAATGTATAGCATTACAAAATATCAAAAGTAAACATAATATGTTCGCTAAAATGTATTGCGAAATATCCAAGTAAACATATTCATTCAATAGGTGAAACAACGTTTTGAAAAGTGATTTGACATCTTTCCAAGGATAACTGTTGGCCTCGAGGAACGAGCGAAGAATTCTCATAGCGATTCCTTCCTGAATAAAGGACACTCCGTTTAACGCGTTTTTACACGATTACCGGACCTTAATTCAGTTATTTTGACGGCGTTTCGTGGCGCGCGTGTAATCCCCTTCGGGGCGAGAAATAAACGACCGAAAGGAAAAATCTCGGAGTTAAGGGTTTAAGAGACGGAAACCTGTTGTGCCCCGGCCAACTCCACCGGCTTCCCGCGTTCTTTTTTCCCCGTCGTGGCCGTCGCAGATTCTCACCCTCCGAGCGTAGCGTTCGTTTCTCAGACAGAATCAAACAGGTCTGTGTAACTACCGCGTGTGTGCCGGGGTATGTACGTGTGGTTGGCGAATAAAAACCGGTCTCTCACTTTCACCTCGATCCCTTTGATACTTTTTACCTCGTTCTCCGTTGCAACTCGAACGTAAGCGGGCTGAGCTCCCGCCTTACTGAATATTCCTTTCTTATTTTACCTTTTCCTCCTTTCTATTTCCCTCGAGGCATCGATGAGCATTAATCCCGTACGTGGGCTACGGATTTATCGGGGAAAAGACCGTGTCTCCCTCAAAACTGACCCCATTCGCTTAGTTTCACCCTCCGCTCCTTGATATTCAATTAAAAGATTCCGTTCGGCTGGATCAGCTGTCTAATAATAAATAATCCGCGCACGCTCAGACCGTTAATCAATCGATACAATCGATGGCCAGGAATGCGAGGAAATGGATTGTTAGCTCGTAAAGCGAATGAGAAAATACGTTTTCGCCTATGCTTTCTCCACTTTCGCCGCACGGATATGACGACGCGTTTCACTCAATGGGATCCACTCCGTTCGACGAAAAGTAAAGCAAAAAATTCGTCGATATCGTACACGGTACGCGGTGCATGGTTATTTCAAAGGAGATAAATTTCTTAAAGTGAACGCGTTTCATCAATCAGGATTTTAACTAATACATTTGTATAAAATACATACACGTGTCGTGACCTATATTATATTCCACGGAAGACGGTATCTTCCATATGTAACAGACAAACAAGACAAACTTTTAGAGGAGATATAAGTAATCAGTATACCTAAATTGATTCTGGGTTGAGACAAAAATAGCATTTTTTTATGCGCGTGGAAAAAATGCGAAAAAAAGGAAGAAGTTTTTTCTTTTTTTTCCAACTTAAGCACGAATCGTCTAGGCGAAACGATTCTTAGACGCGGCAAGGACACGGCATTCAGGGTGCGGCCGGTTGCGTGAAGCTCGAAAATGAGGGGTTTGCAGGGAGAGAGATAGGATAGATAGAGAGAGAGAGACACGTAGATTGGCAGCGCGGTGCGGCAGCGGCGCGGGGAGGGGGGGTGAGTTTGGGGATTGTGAAAGCGAGGGCGCCTGCAGTGACTAGCCTCCATCGATTTACCATGCGCCGCCATCTTGCCACCCTTCGCTACGGGGGTTGACCACCCACCCCCCGGACTCCCCCTCGGGTTCGTCGGTGTCGACCCACCCAACCGTCCACCCACCCTTCCACCCCTTTCGAGGCAGAGGCAGACATTTTGAAAAATGATTCCGAAAGTCATCGTGGCTCGGCACGTCGTTTTTCAGCCGACGCGGCGCGCGGCCTTTCCCGCCTGCAACGGCTTCTCACCCTTCGGCCCCTTCTCTTTTTCGGCGCGCAACCCCTTCGTCGGTCGAGGGAAGAAAAAGCGCCACGGAACCCGTAAAAAGAAGGTGAATCCGAAGGTCCAAGAGATAGGAGGATAAATGAAGGGAGCCGATTCAGATGGCTATCTCGCGATACATGGATATTAAATTCGGAATTCCGTCAGTCCACATTCTTGTCGTGATATCATCGATCAAATGGTTTCCTTTAATTGCCCATTAACGTCTAATTAACACTTTTCAATCCTTTGATTTTTAAACCTCTGTAAGTTTTATATATTAATTTTCTTATTGTGACTGTCTTTTCAATTTAATGTTAAACTATTACTTTTAAAATTATTTTAAATATGGGTAATATTGAGCTCATACGGAAAATGGAAACGTGACTGATGACGGCTGAGACGGATTAATAAAAAGGGATATGATTCGTTTTTGGTACAAGGTGCTGGGTTAATTGAGTGAAGGATTTTAAAGAGACCCAGAGTTGCAGCTCTTGTATGAACATCCTAAATCAAAAGAGATCGAAGAACAAAGAAGGCGCGAGAGAAAGATTTCAATCGGGTCTACCAATCGCGAGATAAACAATGCCGGGCATTCGAGAATTCACCGTGCGGTTGATCGGCTCTCGATTAACCTGCAAAAAGGAAAAAAGAATTTTTGTTTTCGTAGAGAAAGAAAAAAATACTGGCTGCCCGCCCTCGCGGGATATCGGAGGAAGTCGCGCGGTGAAAAAGTTGCAGTGAAAATATACGTCCAAAAAAAACTCCTTCTTTCAAATAATTTTCTCCAATTATTAATGAGTATGTTTGAATAATAAAACTGCGATTGCTCACTATTGTTTAATCAATGATCGGATGTAGTATCGTTTTTATTAAAAAACTTATACATTAGTTATCATATTAAATTAATGTTGTTAATGCAATATTCTTTGGCCAGTAGTTAACAAACTTTTGTCACGTTAGAAATATATTAACAAGCAATGTCTTCAGTTATGAAGTATTACTTATTTATAATTTGCATACTAGGCTATAGTACGATGATTGAATAATGAAACCTAAAAAAATACAATAAATGTGAAATATAAATGGACCAAAAAATGGCTGTATACGAACTATATGAAAAAAATATAAGGCAGCCAACAACGTGCACCTATACATGTGTATTGTAGTGACGCTAATTGAATCTCAACAAGAGTAGCTGAAAACCAAAACGAGATTGTGTTACATAGTTCCCGTTACGCGACATACCATGTCTTCGCTGTTTGTTTTTTTTCCTCCATTTTGCATTACTTCAAATAACGTCATTTTTATTTTCCGATCATTCCCGAAGGAAAAAAGTTGAATCGGTTAGAAGGAATAAATAAAATTCGGCCAATCGATAGTTCAATGGCGCATGGGCTGATTTTGCGTACTTTTTTGACGCTGTATCTGGAAAACAAATATTTTGCGATACTCTTATCCTCATGCTGTTGATTTTTCTGGAAAATTAATTTTACGAGTAGATGAAATACTTCTTTCTGATAGCCAATCAGTATTTATATTTCCATTTGTAAAATATGTATTTTACGTGTACCACGCGGTGCTTTAACTTTTCATAAATCCTATTATAAAAATAACTAATAGCAGCGATGCTTTTCATATTACGATAACGATCGACAGGAGAAAATACAAAATGAAAATGAACAAAAAATAAAGAAAACAGGGTCGGAGTAAGTGGCGAGAGAATCGAATGGAGCTAAGGCGGCAAGTACAGGCTTAGGCAAAAACACAATCGACTCGATCGTACCGGTAATTGAATTTCGACGAGAATAATGGGCGGTCGACAAATATACGCGGCGCGCGGCCGCGTTAGATCGGTTTCGATGTGTGCCGGTGCGGTGCGGGCATTCAGCCAGGCCAGGATGGATCCTTGATGGCTAGATTTAAAAAACCACCCCATCCAAGCGTTGTGCAGCAACGCGGCGTACCCCTCGCTCGGCCGTCGCCATGTGTTGCTGCCCGCGATGCTCTAGGTGTAGAGCCGACGACGATGGTGTTGGTGTCACACGAGTCACGCCGCGTACGTCTCGGTGGCGTAGGATAGTGTGCGGCCGGTCCAGTCGCGGCGGCCTCTGTATAACTGATGGTGCTTCTGAGTGTCAGGGCCAGGCTGTCCACTTCTTTGCGAGACCGTGAGTGCGCGCGCTCTCTCGCTCTGCCGCGGGAGCACGTATAACAACGTCCGGCGGACGTTGTATTGTGATTCAAGCTCCGTCGTGTGCTTCGCCTCCTTCCTAAGCATGATCGGTGTATTGGCACCCGGATATCAGTCCGATCTTCCCTCTCTATTTTTATTGTTTTTCCTTCCCTGTGCCCCCTTTTGTTTTCTCTCTTTCTCCAGTTGCTTTCATCCCTCTGTGGATACCGAATTTGCTTCTTGAATAATGCAGTTAATACGGTCTAATTTAATTAACATTTGAATTAACATTTAATCTCAGAGAGTCTGACTAATTAGTTTAAGATCGTATGTTATAAATGAGATTCACTTTATGGCACACTTTTCGTATTCAAATTGACGGTGGGAAAAGCGTAGAATGAATAATGTAAATTTTAAAAGAATCTGGGCAAGTTGAAGGTAACTAAAGTCTCGATTAATTCTCTGTCTTTTAAATCCCTTGAATCAACGTTGTCAAACAATCGGCGAAGATCAGAAATCGTTCTTTCCCTGATCCCCTAAGGAATCTAGGAAAGCGTGGAGTCAAACATTTACTTAGATCCCCGGCTACCACTAAGAATATGCGTCCAATTAATCTTGCGCAAACATCGATGGAAAAAGATTCCTCGAAGGAAACCGAAGGCACGAGCGTGCCGGCAATGTTCGTCAAGAAAAACATTATCCTCGTTCGATTTTCGATTCGCACGAGGTCAGGCCAGACCGCAGAATTATCTCGGCGCGCGAGAAGCTAACAAGGGAGGTGTGCTCGATGAAAAAGGAGAAAACTCGACACACCGGTGTTCGAGTCAATTAAGGTTCTGATCGAGGAAGCCGCCTGGCCTCCAAACGCGTGTATCGAATCTATCGGGCGGGTGGTGCGCAGAGTCGAATGGCAACAGGCGATTGAAACGTGATGGGAGGATCAGGAAGAAACGGGGAGAGAAAGAGTGGAGTGGTGATGTATAAAACACGAGCATAGAGGAGGCGTTCCGCGACGAGCCAAGTGCCAAGTCCGACGCTTCTAACAATAATCATGGATTGATTAAATGTCGCCGATCCATTCGCGGGGGGGCATTAATTCGCAACCGTAACTGTACGGGCACTGTTTAGATTCCTGAATTCACGGCCGGGGTGTGTTCGCGTGTGCACGTGCACGCTGCGAAATCAACGAGAGCACTTGGTATCACGTCGACGCATTCATCGTTAATGAGCCGCTAATTGTAGGCACGTTGCCGGCTGCGACGAACAACCGAGCAAAAATCGTACGTCCTCGATCACGCGGAGGACGTTAATATGCCTTGACCAGATGACCTCGTTGCGTTCAGAGAATCGACTATTCGTCGGAAGATGAAGAACCTTTCAGGAAATGATTCTTCCAATAAAATTTCCTTCATCGCGTCACGAATCAAATAAGTCTTTAGAAAACAGATTTGCAGCATGAGTTGATTGAGCTACATTTTTCTTTTGGAAGGAAGCTTGCATCACTGCGTTGGAATCTGATTTGATAATCACAGAATCGATATCGAGAGTCTGGGCTTCTGACAATAATCCAGATTCCGGTGCGAGTCGTTAAGCAATCTCGTAATTATGCAGTACGGAACGCGACGATATCAAAGCGGCGCGGCGTCATAATTCCATTAGAACGGAGAGTAAGATAACCGTGATTAGCAGGGGTTTGAAAGGTGACCCGTTGGAAAGGCGGAGGCAGCCGGATAAAATGTGAGCGCAGTAAGAGTAGGTTGTTCCACAACGGGGGGAACGGGGAGAAGGAAGGGTTGCAAGGCGGAGAATCGATATTTTTGACTGCAATTTAGTCTGCGTTTAATCAACGTTTAATCACCTCGTCAACGGACCAAGTTAATCCAAGCGAACTACCTTCGTGCTTGGGTAGTAGCCGCCTGGGCCCACCCCCGCCTACGTAGGTATCCGTACACGACGACGCCATGTTTAAACTCATCATTATTCGGTGCACTAATAGAGCTACCCCCGAGGAAAATTCTCCCGGGAATTTAATTCGGTAAAAAGACGAGCGTGCTACATTGCGTGACCTGAACCGCAGCTGACGAGAGATGCTGGTCTGAATACGAGCCCAGATTCCGGACGGTACGTCTTTTTTTCTCGAGGACAAGGGAACCGGCTAGATCGAATTAAATGAATGATAACGTCTTCCCGCTTTTCGCTCATGCGAATTTTCGGCTCGGTAATTCATCAGCTATTGAAGTTTCGATTGTACAGATTTAATCTGAGAACATTGAAGAGGTTGGCAATCGAATTTCAGCGTGGGTAATGAAAAATTGTGTCGCATTTGCGGTAAATCCATTTTCACGAAAGGAAATGAAAGAGAGTCGGAGAGAGTTATTTGCTTTATCGTCTGAAGGAATTAACGTAGGAGAGTCCGTTTTGCATTCGGACCTTTACGAGGGCGGCAGTCGTTTCGAAGGTCTAAATTACCATGGGCACATCCTTCGAGTTCAGGAGCGACCCCCGTGTCTCAACCAACCAACGTTCTCCATTCCCTTCGGTCTCTTAACCCCCGCCGCGTCGCGGATCCGTCGACCTCTATAAATTCCCTCAGGATTTTTCTTTTCTCTACTTGCCTTAATTAAAGCCCTCCCGCGCCGCCCTTATGACTCCGTCTATGGATCTACCCTTTTGCCCGCGTCCACCCCTGCCACGATGCTCCTACCCCCATGTTCAACGTTGAATGTCAACCGTTACAAAGACGACATAGACCTATTAAAGGGATTTGGAACGGGCCGTACTGTTTTAGTAACCATTTATTGTCGTTAAGAGAAGTGTACTAATAAACAACAGTCTTAACGTTTAAAACGGGAGCTGAAATTCATATCTTTAAAATAATTTGAAAAGCGAAGCAAGGTATAATAGACCTTTCATTCATTTGGCATTATCATCGTTCATAATTAAATACATAACCATTCCTTTCGCAAACTGATTATGCAAAACGAGTTAACCGAGTTAATTATATAAAGCAAATTAACGGATGAAGAAAGATTTAAAACTGTCTTGGTCACGTTTCTTTTTCGCACGTTCTTCCCTTTCGCTCTCCAGTCAGCGAGATTTCTCGAGAGGCAGCAATGTTTGCTCTCCTACCCCCGTCAGAAAAGTTTCGTACCACCCGCGTGTGCGCCGTACGTCGTCGTGGACGCGTCGGGCCGAGGAGTTCGAAAAGTTTTCCCGCGCAAAAAGTCGAGTTTTTCCCAGTTTTCTTGGCCGGCTGCGCGAGAGAATGCGCGCAGCGGCGTCCGCGGAGAAGTAGGAGGGTGAAAAGTCGTAGGGGTTGGTGGTAGATATGGAGCTGACCGTACCGTTAGTGGGAACCTGGGGGTGGCATCTGAGGGTTCGAAGAAGGAGTAGGCTGGAGTGGGGAGATCGACAGATAAGAGAGAACCGGAAGGTGTGGGTAGCATCGAGGGTGGGGATTTTCATCCCTCCGACACTGGTATAAGCTGCCGGTGTATTAGAATCCCTTAGAGAATGGGAACTCGTCTCGTTAGAAGGAATAACATCGCGATACCATTTGGAGATTGAATCTGAAATTCGCTTCGCTTTTCGATTGCGAACAGACTCTGCGGGAGAGGATGTTCAGTTGCTTACACGAATTTTTATTATTCTGTTGTAAATGATCTTCTTGAAAATGGCTTACCTTCGTACGTCAATGAAAGTATAACATTTGATACCGTTAATCCGTATTTAAGGATGTATTGGCTATACAGTCAATCCCAAAAGTTTATGCACTTTAGAAATGCATTTTTTAAAAAGAAATCAGACGTCGGAAGAACATTGCTAATAATAAACAACAAAAAAAAAATTTTCGATTTTTCCGAGATTTTTCCAAGGGGTACCCCTTCAAATTTCGCGAAATTTTTGTTTTTGGCCAATAACTTCCAAACGGATGGACTTAGGGGGACATTTATAGGACCATTTTGTAGATCTCGTCGTCCTCTACAAGAAAGGTCCTATACAATTTTCTCGTACGTTCAACGGTTTAGGAG
>NW_017155624.1:1749746-1757479 GCF_001652005.2 Ceratina calcarata
CTATATAGCCAATACATTCTTAAATATACTCAAGGTAATCAGATACAAGCATCCGGTCATAATTGATTAGCTTCAGCGATGGAAGAAAATATTTGTTCATTAAAAAACATACGTAGTATTTTTTTTATCGTTTGGTTTTCACTTAACAGACTCGTAAGCAATTCTGGGTTAGGTAATGGTCGGTTGGCGGTGCGAAGGTCCCGGAAAAAGAAACTGGAAGAGAGAAACTTTTCCTGGACGTACGTATAGACGGATATGAATAGAATTAATGTGATTTATGTAGAAGATATAAAATTAGACAAATAAAGTCTAAAATACGGACTGTTCTTAAAATACTCGTCTATTCTTAAAATGTGCTCAAGGCCAAAATCGATACATTCCATTCTTGCATAAGTGATTTCAGTGGAAATAAAAGGACGGCGTATAAATCATTCGGGATAAAAACGGAGATAAAGTAATATCGCGTAATCGATACGGTGCCGCGATCGTCGTTAACTCTTTATTTTCACGCGGGTTCTGATTAACGCGGCAACGAATATATGATATCGTGTTATCGAAACAACGATCTCCGGACCTACCTTAACTAGCTTTTTCTTCCAATGTTCAAGCTCTCGAATTTCTGTCTCATGTTTCATACCGTTAAAACTTCCCCACTTTTTGCATACAATATTATGCTTTCAATAAATAAATTTAAATATCACTTTCTGTGTTTGCAATATCTTACAGCATTTCGGTGGAATTACTTCATCTAAGGATATTGTTAGAAATAATTCTACTTCGAACGATTTAAATACTTCGTAGTGAATGAAATTGTATTTAAGTATAATATTCAATTTCCATACTATTCGTGGAAGTAGCAAAAAAAGGCCTCACGCTTAACGAGACATTCTTTCGAACGCTTCTATCTTCCGCTTGATAACATTGTAACAAGAAAGGCAGGGTAAAATAAAGTAAAACGTTACAGTTGAAACGAGCGAAATACCCTTAAAAAGCCCTCATCACCGGAACGTGTTCGGAGGTATCTTACCTATCCAATTCCCAACGCCTGTCCGCTCCCAGCTTTCAGACCTCCCGCAAGGCATACGTGTGCGTACAGGTGCAAATGAACCTTTAAGGGTAAACGGTGGATCGTCGAAGAGGGTAGGCAGGGGGGAGCGAACGGGGCGGAGGAGAGAGGGTGTCAGTTCGTAGTATCACGGAACCACCTAACGATGCACATATAACTCCGTAAAAGAGGATCCCGAAGCGGGAATAGAAGCGGCGTCGGTCGAAGGAAGGAAAAGGGGGTTGGACGGGCGACGGAGGGACAGGGAGGCCGGGTGGGTGGCTGGCTGGCGGGTTAGAGAACCGGTATCCTCGAGAAGCTTTTGCAAACCGAGTCGAACTTGTCGCTCGCGTTGTGTGCGGTACTGATGGTGGGGAAACTGGTCGGTCGATGCGCTCGGTCGCTGCTGGAGCTGCAGGGGGCTGTTTTTGCGGGTGTGGCTTAACGCACCCCCTGTCGCCCCACTGACCCTCGCTTCCTTGCCCCAGGAATTACCAAGCGTTCCTCCCTCTTTCCTCACCGTTCCAACTACCCGCCGCGCGTTCACCACGCTATCTTCCTCTCTCTCCGTCTCCCCCGTGCTCTCGCGTTCGCGGTCATCGTCTATCCTGGTGTCGCCTTCAGTCCTCGCTACTTTGCCTTCCTCGTCCCGACCCTACCGTCGTCCGTCTATACCGTCTAGCCCCCGAGGGCGAGAGCGTGAGCGCGAAAGTACCAGAGTTCTATAGCTGGCTAGCTCTAGCTTGCTTGATCGTGTTCTACGTGATCCGCGAAGCACGCTAACTCGAATCGCCTCCTCTCTCGCTGGAAATATGGAAATTCACGCTTTGAGACGGTTTCGTGCGAGCTAGTAGCTTGTTGTCTTGGGCTGCGGCGATTCTGGCCACCGTTTGTGGACGATGAAAGGAGCACCGAGCTTTTCTTCCTGCTCCTTTTTTTTTTTACTCGAGCCCTCCTTAATTTCTTTGGGAAACATCCCGTGTGTATACTTCCACTTTCACCGCTCGACACGCAAAACCTGCCTTATAACTCTTTTTTCCCTTCTATTGAATTCAGTCTCGAAATCTCATCCGTGTTTTACGATTTTTTTTTTTTTTTAAATTTAATCACATTTCCAATTCTCGTACGGGTCAGTAAATTTATTATAGAATTTTATTTAAAAAATATTCCATTTGGTCGAGTTTTTTTTCCCGTGTTTTCGATACTTTATCGAATTAATTTATAACACTTATTTCTCTTCGATTCTTATCGTGACGTATTACCACGCAACGATTGCTGATCAATGTTTGCGGTCATTTTTTCGGCAAGATTGATTAATGACACTTGTATCAAGTCGCAGGCAGTGATTGACTGCATATTGAATCAGAGTTAAATGACAGGCGCAGAATTTATGGCGCTTAAAGGTGCAAGTATAGTTATTAAGGTTCGAGCCAAACGAAGTCGATCACCTCGAACCTAACGAGTTCTGTTTCGACTAGAACTAGATTAATCACTGTTCTCATGCATTTACCCAGCGACAATATTATCCACTACAGATATTAAAAATTCACCTTCTTCACTGTTCGCCTAATTTCCCTGTCAATTGAATTCTTTAAGCGTTCTGAATTTTTTATCGGTTTTCTGCAATTCTGAAACTTAAGATACCGAGGAAAACGACTTAATCAGAACTTTCATTTCTCCTCCGAATAAAAATCTGAGTTTGTAACTCGGATGTATATATATAATTGGTATCAGATCTCGCATTTACGCATATCGGTATCGAAAGTATCCCGTCCGCTATTAATTAAATCCTGGATCGGTTGAACAGATGTAATTCGAAGTGCGGACAAAAGGAGGGTTTGTTTCGCGAGATACCTTATCGCTGGAAGTAATCTCGATCGAAGTGAAACGAAAGCGAACGAACGACTAACTAATTAAAGCGGTACGATGAATTCCAGTTCGGCTGGAACGCGCCGTTAATCGCGTAGCCGGTATAATACATACGGCGGTACCGTCACTCGCTGAACGTCGACAGCCAGAGGAGGGGCGGGCGGGGCGTATAAATAATTAATTAAACAATTCTGAAAAAGTCCGATCCGACTGGAATTTATACCAGTCCTCCTGGCTTTCCATGTCGAATGGGAAACTCACGTTGGATTAATTAAAAATTAGTTAATAGAATGACAGCCACGTATCAGCTTGATCTTCTGCTGTCTATCTTCACCTCTTTCAGTTTCTTTTTCCTTTACGTTTTATTTATTTATCCGCACAAGGTCTGGAATTACGTACGCTCAGTCCCGTTGATGAAGATTGATACAGACAGATTATTTTAACGCAAACAATCGATAACATGATTACGCGTTGTTATCAGATTCATTTATTCCCATCCAACTTTTATTGTATGCGTTAATCGTTATTTTTATACGATAATTGCGAAACGCCTAAATTGTAACAATCGAATGTACAGATAAGAGTGGATACATGTTTAATTAATGAATGATCGTTCGTTTACTGAATGATTGAAGACGAGTGTCGAACATGCGGCACGCCTTGTTACGACGACATAAGTTTATTTTGGCCGGCCGTTAATCTCGTTGACAATCGCGTGTACGCTTGAAATCGATATTACGAGTAATTAGCAAACGGTATATGAAGGAATATGAATTAACCAGGTTATCTTGTATTTATTGCCAGAGCTTTTAACACCGATACACTTGTCCGGTGCCGCGGCGCTTTAATGAGCATGTGAAATGGACAGGAATAAATGCGATCTCGGCTCATTATTTACTGAAAAAAGAGAAAGTGCCGGGTTCTGGTGTTTCGCACATTCTTTGTTGGCTAAGCTTTAAGTTTAAAGCGAAAATATCGAACAATCTTTCTCAAAATACACTAAGTGCTTTAGATATTTTTTTTATTTGCTAGATTAGATTATTCTAGGTTTAGTGTGATTAGGTTTTCTTCATATGGGTCATACTTAATCCTTCTGGCTTAGTAACTAGAAATCGTAAACGGGGAGATAAGACTGTTTATGGCGAAATGCCAAAAAACACGAGAAGTGGAAATAAATAATATTATTTCAGGAATCGAAACTAGTCTCTTGAAAATGCCTTGTGGAATGTAGGTTCTAATCTCTTGAATTTCTCATAGAGATAAATTTATCAGGAAAATGAGAATCGTAATGTATGCGTAATTATCATGAGAAAAGGTCACTTATAATCAATATTACTCAGAAACATTTTAGAATGTCACGTTAGAAAACCAATTCAATAATTCCATGAAATTTCCATCATCATCAGTTTTAGAATTCAGGAGGTCTTATGTCTGAGTGTTCAAAAAATTTTGTGAAGGAAAACAAAGCACGTTCTAGATTTATCCCTTTATTTAACTTTCTCTTTCTGTTAGATTTCCCTAATAATAAAAACCAAAACTGATCAAATAAACCTTAATCAGATATTTTATTTTGTTGTATCTGAATTTTTATAAGACGCCGATTGTCTGACTGATTGGTTCATTGACTATCTTGGACCACTTTCCCTCTCCATGGAATTTGTGTACTCGGTGGAAGAGAGCGGAGATAAATGGTCACGGGCCAGGTGAAGAACATTCGCGACGCGGAGCAGCGACATTGAAACAACAATGACAACGACGGTCCATTTGTGAAGAGTGGCGCGCGGGCCATGGTCGTTGCCCGACATGGTTTCGATTGTTGCCTCGCTCTTCTCCGTCCCGCGGCCACCCTTCCCGCCGTTGTGCGCCTTTTTTTTTTAATCCCTTTTCGTCGCTGCCGCCGTCACGACACACGAGAAAACAGCTGTTACTTCGCCACCTACGGCGCGGCGCGCAAACGCACCACAAAAAAGAGCATGCTCGGCCCGATTTCCAACCCCGTGACCCAGCATCGCCACTGATCTTATCAAAAATATACACCGGTCGGAACGAGTGAGCTATTTTTTATTTTATTCAACCGATTCTGCTTATTTAAATATCAACGAATTAAAAATATTGCCAGCGTTTTAAAAGTTAGTACGGTTGTTTAAATCGTTTGTTGACTTAAAAAAATCGCAGAAGGTTTGAAGAATTAGAACACATTACTACGGCTCGTGATTTTTATTGTTCATAGATTTCTAAGATAGAAGAAAAGATATCTGAAGTCTTTTCTGAAACTGCTACTGGTTTATTGACGAGTGAAAGATATTTCAGTCAGACCACAATAGGCTTTTGTGATATCGTTATAAATATGTATTTACGAAGAGTTCTTATCAAAATCTTATTTATCTGAAGGTATTAGTATCATTTATCTATGGCAGATTTGATTGACGTTCTAGAAGCAAATTGTTGAATCTCCTTCTCCTTTACCTCAAAACTTTTTTAAGTAATGAGATATTAAAATCCATTTAAGTAAGTAATCTTGTTTATACTGCAACATAACTTAATACATTGAATTAAGAGATTAACAAAGAAGATAACGAACTTAAAAATTGTAAACATCAAGTCCAATGAATCGCGAGGTTAATTACAACAGATAAATAATCAAAATGATAAAATATATCTTAAAGGGTGCTATTCATAGAGCATAAAAATATTCTTTTTTTATTAACTCAATGAACAATTTCCCTTATCTGAAACGATTTTAAATTAGGACTACTACCAAACGACTAGAAAAATAAGTGTTGAAATAAAATACGTCAGAAGGTAGTCAGGTAGGAAAGACATTTGCATGTCTAATGGCGGTAACGAAGTGTCCGCAGCTTCACCGGTAACGCATTAACATCGAGTTAATTATTACACATGAGATGCGTCCGTCTTAAGTATGCAAAACCGTCCGACGGTAAGCGTCCACTTTTCCTTGGTGAGACGCGAACGAAGAGGAAGGAAATAGCTCGTCAGCGGTCCGCGCGAGCGGAGTATGATTAACCGAGTGACTAATTAGAAGAAAAAAGTGCGGCAGCACTCAGGAGAGCAAACATAATTAGGAGGGCAGAGAGGGGGGAGGGCGCGAGTGGAAGACCGGGAAGAAATAAAGAAAAAGGGGTAGATTGTTTGAGGACACGCGATCCACCGTGTTCCTCGGCCAAAGTCCACGATGACCGACTGGCTATCGCTAATGGCATATTCATAGAGCATAAAAATATTCTTTTTTTATTAACTCAATGAACAATTTCCCTTATCTGAAACGATTTTAAATTAGGATTACTACCCAACGGCTAGAAAAATAAGTGTTGAAATAAAATACGTCAGAAGGTAGTCAGGTAGGAAAGACATTTGCATGTCTAATGGCGGTAACGAAGTGTCCGCAGCTTCACCGGTAACGCATTAACATCGAGTTAATTATTACACATGAGATGCGTCCGTCTTAAGTATGCAAAACCGTCCGACGGTAAGCGTCCACTTTTCCTTGGTGAGACGCGAACGAAGAGGAAGGAAATAGCTCGTCAGCGGTCCGCGCGAGCGGAGTATGATTAACCGAGTGACTAATTAGAAGAAAAAAGTGCGGCAGCACTCAGGAGAGCAAACATAATTAGGAGGGCAGAGAGGGGGGAGGGCGCGAGTGGAAGACCGGGAAGAAATAAAGAAAAAGGGGTAGATTGTTTGAGGACACGCGATCCACCGTGTTCCTCGGCCAAAGTCCACGATGACCGACTGGCTATCGCTAATGGCGACGATAAAAAGTGTTTACACGCGTTTACAAAGAGCCCGGGATCCGCCCAAGATCGGATGCCGCATCGCGTTTAATTCGTCCGCCGTGTCGAGTCGAAACAGGAAAGTCGCTCGTTTCTCACGGTTGACGACCGGCCGGCCGTCAAGTAGTTTCACAGCACTCTAAATACGCGCGCGTACCGCGATTGTTTTAGTCGCGGCACAAATTTGATGGCACACATTCGTCTCGTTGAGGCTGAATTTGATATGCGAAAAGGGTTCATTAACAGAAGTGCCTGCTGGTTCATTATATCAGCTTTTCTTTGTCAAATCGTTCTACTTAAATGATACACCATATTTTAAACTGTACGTGTACATACATATAGACGGTTTGCGCATCGTATTAAATATACTGAGGAGAAAATGAGTGAAGGTGGAATATATTAATACACAAAGCTCATCATGAAATGTGACCAGAAAGGGCCCAGTCAAAGACTTCTGCATCTAACCACCAAAAAATAAATTAATAAAGTAGAGAGTTAAGGAAAAGTAGAGAAGAGAGAAAACAGAATTCTATAGAAAAGGTGGTACAAACGAGTCGCCACACTACTTGAGAAATATTTTCGACAGTAAGAGTAAAAGCTCTTTTAAAAATATTTGATCGTATATTTTACATTTTCGATTGTATATCGTTCCTTATTAGTCGCCGTTAATTAAAGCATCCTTGGCCGTTGATTGCGCAGAAATATTTAGACATTGTTTTCCAATAATACATATAGCTGACCTATTCTGCTGGCGCTGCTCGTAAAACTTGCACACGCCCGTACCGTTGCCGCGCCTCGCCGCGCCGTGAACCGCGTTCAGCGAAATTTAAACGCGTTCGCCACAATGAAATGTTTTCCGAAGCGGCTGCGATTCATGAAACATTAAAAGATTCTCGCAACAAGTGAGTTTCATTAATAATTGCAGTAACATTTGAACGCACGGCTCGTACGAGTAGCGTAAATTATTGTGCGACGTGTTGCTCGTTCGCTCGCGAGGGGAATGGAATCCGACGGTTGTAAAAGGAGGA
>NW_017155624.1:1757554-1759973 GCF_001652005.2 Ceratina calcarata
TTATAGCACTGTGCAAATTAACACCGGTACAGTTTTTATTCTGCAGTGAATATAAAACGATTTTTAATTACGAATTTAGTAACAAACCGTTGTACGTTCGTGTTTTACGATCCTTGAAAATATAACTTTTTTTTTCCTGGCATTTGGAAATCGTAACTCACGGTCGTTCGATCGAATTAAGGCGAAATTTCATGTGACGGTGACGCGACGTTGGCTGCGCATGCATCGCGGCAAACGGATGCATGAATGCACCAAGGCGAACAAAAAGTGAGAATCCGTAGCCAAGAATAATCGAATTTACCGCATGTTATAGGACGTTAAAATTTCCGTGGACGGCCAATCGGCCCGCACTTGTTACCCTCTTTTCTCTTTCCTACACGTACACACACACGTCGAGACATTGTGTACAGATCTTCTCCCCCGTGACGGACCACCTCTCTGTCGAGGTTTTCCCTTTCCCGTTGTTTCGCCCGTGCTGCCCGACCAGAGGCACGCGTTAAAGCTCGAACAATCGTACTACTATTAGCAAACTATTACAATATCGATAGCAGTCGATCGACCGGTAGATAGTGAGCAACCATCAGCTGTTGCGCTGAGCGCCTATCTCCGATAGACTGCTGTAAAGACCTAAATTGGTCTTCATAAATTGGCAGTCTGACAACGAGTCAGTGCAAAGGTCGCGCCTCACTCATTGTTCTATGACTCTCACATTTTACATAACAGTTCAATAATTGCAATATGAATTCCTACATGGATCATTATTACTCTCATCATAATTACTTTACGCTCTTGTAATCGTTAAATGATTTTATCCTCGTTTTAAAAGCGTACGTTTTTTCTTTCGGTTCACGTTACTATCAAGCGATTGAACTCTTACATTTATCGTGTCGCCGCGTCGCGTGAACTTCCATTACGCGTATCATTGAGCGCAGCGCTCGTTCGTTAAGACGATTTTATCGTGCGCGATTCCTACGTCATGCAGCGTCGCGCAATATAATCGTAGTCAGACGATTTTTTATCGCCGCGCGAGCCGACGGGCCGTGGAACGTTGGCGACGAGGAAACCGAAGAAACAGACACTGATGAACGCTGGCTACAGTCGGTCGTGAGAGTAATTAATCCAGCAATTCCCCGTAGAACGAAAATAGTCAAACTAATCAAAATCCTGGTTGATTCATATTACTTTACTTACAAGCACGCGTTATCTGCGTTCAAGCTGACTGACAAGGAAAGCCGTCGTCGAAAACAAATGCTCCGATTTCAGCGGGATTTCGCAAACACGTTAAGTAATCTACTATCACCCGGGATGGATTTATGCTCCTCTATGGAGTACTAGCATCGAGAAATAAAAATAATGACACGGAGTTTCCTCGAGTGGCAAAACCATGATTTGTAATTACGCGTGGAGAGATATGATACGAGCACGGTTTGCTCGATGGGAAAGTTCTCTCCGTTCCATTTTCGCGGGAAAATCGCAAGCAACCCTGATAAGAGGAAAACTCGTAACGTTCATCTCGATAATATATTCTACTTTATTTCGCACTTGTTTCTCTTAACTAAAATATTGATCTCGAAATATAAAAAAATATCGAATATACAAAATATGTAAAACATATTCGAAATAATTAGGAATCAGACGTCGAATATCGAGCACGGTTCTTCCATTGCGTGATCGGACGCAAGATCGCATATCACATTGGGTTATTTTTCCATCTGAGCATTCCGCTTGAAGTGACAGCGTCGGCACTTATTTTTATTGCTTGACGGATTGTAAAAATGTGAGGACGGTGGGTTGAAAAAATAAAAAGAGAACAGGACAACGCGCAGTATAACGGGGCATAAATGTAACCCCGACCTAGGGAAACCACTCGCCGCGGGAAAAGAGGCGGAGAAGGGCGCGCCTGGTACGCCATTCAAAATCGATTTCACAGCGCGGCGTTATAGCCTTCGATGGACGACGGGTCATGACCGTGGAAATATGAATGAAAAACGGGTATGCGCGGTTCTTCGGGAAAAGTCAGACCCGCCTGGAAAAAAAGGAGGCGACTCGTATGCCCCAGTATACTAGCCATCGATCGGCCACGTGCTCAGCACCTGTTCGACTTCGCCACGTTTTTCTTTAACTCCGTGAACACTTACGTGCCCGCCGACTTTGTTCACGATACATTTTTTGTAAGATACAGATAAGAGCGACAGGGTAATTATGAGAGTATACATGTTAAATTAAAATATGTCGTTAATTTAATATGTATTCATATTTTACATAACAAATGATGAACAGTATTTCGCGGTAGCACGTTCAGTATTCCAATTATACGTTCATTTAAGCATCTGAGTAAACGCCCGGATTCAAGTGGCGGTAAATTTTAATTCCATAATCCGGTAGAAAATGATCTTTCCTGTCTCCCGCACTATAGATC
>NW_017155624.1:1760336-1801130 GCF_001652005.2 Ceratina calcarata
ACGATAAGAGCGACAGGGTAATTATGAGAGTATACATGTTAAATCTGTCGTTAATTTAATATGTATTCATATTTTACGTTGCATGATTCATTACAAATGATGAACAGTATTTCGCGGTAGCACGTTCAGTATTCCAATTATACGTTCATTTAAGCATCTGAGTAAACGCCCGGATTCAAGTGGCGGTAAATTTTAATTCCATAATCCGGTAGAAAATGATCTTTCCTGTCTCCCGCACTATAGATCGTGCTAACCAACCCGCTTCTTATTCACAGGTCTCGCGTATAACGGGGCATCGTATCGCTTCCAATCCGACATCATCCATCCCAACGTTTAATCACGCTTAAGGACCCGCTTCCGTAGAACCGTTCCGCTGGTCCAGGACGTCGGTTCAGGTACGTCTAGTTAATTATGAATTTCTCTAGACCGCAATCAATTTTCCCCGGGAACGAAATTGCCGGTAAATTGACGTCGCCGGTAGCCTCCTCGGCTCGGGCAACTATACTTGCTGCTAGAGACTATCCGCTACTCTCTCGGCGTCGTCGGTGCCCAGACGCTGGGGATCACGCAGGCTCTTTGTGCTCCGATGGTTCACCACCCGGCTAGTGGTAGCCCGGTGCGACAAAAACAGACAGACTGCTTCGAACCGCGTGAGACGAGGAAACGCGTTTGCGAACGTGAGTTAACGGCGAGCGAGCGGCCAGAGTGAGAACGCGAGGTAGAGGAATAGAGCGAGGGTGGTTTTTGGTAGGTGGGCTACAAAGGCGAGAGGGTGGCCCGTGAGGGTGGACCTAAGCGAGGATAAAGGAGAAGGAGAAAGCACACACCAGCATGGTGTATGCCCCCTTTTGGGTAGGTGGGCCGGAGGACGATCAATAAGGAGCATCACTGGTGGGGGTCTTACCAGGACCTCAAGCTACTACCCCCAACGTTGTCCTGCTTAGGGTGAGGGTCCGCAAGAAAGAACCGAGAAAATATTCTGAAAGGGGTCGTAACGGTCTCTCCCTGCCTCGATTGTGTGGGTGCGTGCCTGTCCGGCGCTCAGTCCGTGAACTTTGGCTCCCCATTCCCCGACGCGGCACCCTCACAGCCAACGGAAGATTACACACGTACGGGGACACGTAAGAGCCGGCCGTCCCGTTCTATCCCGGTCGTTCCCTCTCGGCCAACACGCTGACCACGTGTGCTTGTTTCATTCCTCGAGAGCTTTACGACGAGCCGAGGGTTTGTTGGTTCGGAGAAAATTTCGGAGAAAACTGGTCCCGAGGAAAAAAGTCGTACGAGCAATTACTCTCCCTCTCTGTTACGCTCTCGAGGGTAAACACCGACCCAAGGGTGAACGACTTTTTTTTCTGCCGCACGAGAAATCTCTTTGAGGGAAAATCTTTTACTCAAGACGTTGCCGCGGGTTTTTCTCCGTTCTCTCCGTCTCTTTAAATACTCGGTTTTACTGGAAAAGAGTTTGAGAAACAATGGGATAAGCTTATTTAAGTTAACGCACATGTCTTTTCTGCCTTTTTTCCTCGAGCACGTGGCTGGCCTTTTCCGTACGAAGAAAAATACTGTACACCTGTTTGAATGCACGTGCTCCGGGGCGTTACATGTAATCCGTGGAATTGAATACACATCATTCACTTTTTTTCCGATGGAACTAAATAAATATGATGTTCCTTTTTTTCTTTCACGTACTATAACTATCGATAACGGAGAGGAATCACCGTGCGTTTTAACCAGATACAAATCGAGTATAAAATGATTATTCACGTCGTTAATGGGTGTAAAAATCTTACGTATGCTCTGATCATACTGATAAGATTTCGATAAGGATTTCCTGTCAGGAACGAAATTGTAAATTAAAAATAATCGCAATTAAGATCTACCATTTCGACTTTCGGGCAATCACGATGCCGCAAGATAATTACACAACGGTCGTGTGTCGGTTTCCGGGACTCCAAGTGTCCGCCGTGGCTTGCCACTCCGGTAGGTGGATAAAAAATGACCGCAACGAGGTTACGTCGCGGATCGATTTAAATCTAATTTCCCGTGTGCCGCGTCGTGCCAAAAGTCCGTCAAGGAATCAGTGTCAATTAACGACGATGAAAGCAAAAGCTCGACGAGGAGATCGGCCGATGAATATTCATTCCCCTTCGGAGAATTTAATAGCCAGTAGCTAGTAGCTAGGTTCCCGCAGCCCGTGGCTACAAGTGTCGAAGAAAAGAAACGGCGGACAGAGAGAAACGTCGGAGCGTCGGATGAAGCGCTTAGGTATCTCTCTCGATGTTTGATCGCCCCAGCATCCATGCATATGTATACGTACAGAGTAAATGTACACGTATACGTATGTATCCAGAGTCCGCGTCGAATATCCACTAACGTGACCAAGTATTCGTTTGAAAGATGAATTGCGTTGGTCGAAACACTGTGCGTGCACGCGTGTACACTCGCCGCTCGTACAAGTGTGGGTGTTTATACGCGTCGGACGGAAGCGTCTAATCCATCGGACGGGCATTGTTGTCAGACATATTGGGGTTTGTTCTTGAGGCAGCGGCTCGAGGGTGGAGAAGGTGGAAGGTGGTCAGGTGGGTGATTCAAAGAGGATAGGTCTGAGGAAGGAGTGTGGGGGTGGGAGGGTGAGGGTGGTTAGCTTTATTGATCTGTAAGACTGCCAACCTACACACTCTGCTTACCCGTTCTCCTCCTCTTCCTTCTCCGCACTCGCCACCTCCGGTTTCTCTTCCTACGTTCTACCTACCACGAGTATCTCTCTTTCTATCTGTTCCTCCCTCTGTTCATCTATACCTGACCGTCCCACCGCTCCTCTTCCCCTCTCCGTCCCTCTGTCCTCCGTTTCTAGTTCCTATCTGCTTTCTACCTTGCTCTTTCCCACCAAACGCTTTACAAACGCGCATACGGCGCACGATATTGTCACTCTCTCGCTTCCCCGCGTCTCTGTCCGTCTCTGTTCCGCGGATTTCTCGTCTCTTCCACCTTCCCGTAAGCTCTACGTACCTATTCCAAGCCACCCTTAACGCTGGCTTAGCAAGGGACAACCCCCCGACCATCGGCCACCGCCAGGCTACGCCGCGCCGCGCCGTCCTCGTCCTCCAGGTCTCTTTCTCGCCCCCTCAATGTTCTACACATATACACCCCCTTCGCTCGCTGGTCCTCTTCCACATCACACGCCACCTCTTCGTGTACCCCCCTTTTCTCTTCTCCTAGTCGGATGGACCTACCCGGATTCACAAGCAGCTAACCAACACACAAGTCGCTTAAACCCACGCTCAACCTAGTCTCATTGTGTTTGTGTAACGCCCGAAGACCGCACCGACAATGCTCGCCCGCCGTAACTTTCTCGACGCTCCACCTCGCCCCTCTTCTCCTCGCGAGTTTTCTCCTTTCCTTACGACCACTTTTCTTTCGGCCGGCGGCCCTTCCATTTCTTCGCTCGCGCCGTCGTCCTGCCGCGTCCCGCCATCGGTTTTTCCTTCTGTTTGCGCTCTACCTTTTGATCGCGTTCTCTTTTTTCGCGGCCAACCGACCAGCGACAAAGGAAAGGATTTAGGACTTTTTTTTCCATTACCCTCTTCTTTTCCTTCGCGATAATGCGTTAACCGACCGGGAGAGTTTGATCCTTACAGAGATGAAAGTGGGATTTTCACTCATTTTCTTTCAACCTTTTCATACGATCATAAAAATACATCAGTGGAAAACTGTTCAGTTCATTGAAATAATTTAATACTGTCTAGGCGATCAAACACTGTTCTTGATGATCGATTAATCTTGTTCACTATTGAATGATAGGATGCAATATCGTGTTTATACAATTACCGGCAAAGCGATCGAAACACTCGAGCAAGAATGAGAACGATTCTCTGTTAGATCTCCTCGATCCTAAGATCCTCCTCCTCCGTCCTCACACTTTCAGGCGTCAATTAATCTTAATCACACTTAGCGTAATTACATTCTTTCGCTCTGTGAGCACACATGTATGTACACGTCTCTATCGCTTATTCAGGAGTAACTAGGAACGGGATATAAGTGATTTCAAAGCATTCCCGGTCACTCCCGTGATCCCACCCTCCTTCAGGTTCACCTATCTTCCACTTTCGTACGAGGGTCCGTTCACATCCGTCTCTGTCGGGTATTTTTCTTACGTGGCCCTTTCGTCGGCCTTCCGGTCGACATTGGGGCCGCCGAACCGTGCCGGGCGTCCGCGTATAGGGGTGGCCACGTACGCTCGACTCTCACATGCACGCGTCGATGAGCAGAGCGGCCCTCCTATGACGTGAGATTAAATTCTAACGGGCCAGCTAGCTCCCCCACGACGTACATGCATTTTTCTTAGCTCACCCGGTAAAGGACTACGTGCCTAAATTAATACTCACTCCTACGCGCCTGTACACACACGTACACTTGTACGTACTGTACGTATGTATACGTGGCCTTTTCGGCGCAGGAGACCGGCCGCTTAAGTATGGTTTACGGGGATGGAAACGGGGCGTATGTTAGAATATACACGAACGTGCACACACGTCCCGCGGAATACTCGTACCGCCATACGGGCATTTCGACCCCCCGTTGAATTTCTAGCGGCCATTATTTAGCACGCTTAGAACTTGCTGCCGTGGGGTAATGGCGCCCTTCCCCGGGCAACACTCTCTGTGTGCGCGCCTCGTCCGGACGAGAGGCATCGTCGAACGTAAACGTAGACGAAGTAGACGACGACGGCGATGACGACGACATTGCCCGGGGGGTATATGTATACCCGGGCTCGAGAGAGCTGCTCTGGCTTGCTAGCAATCTGGGAATTCCTGTTACTTCTTTGCCCGTAATGAGTCGCTACCCCCTCGCTCGATTGCCAAGAGGATAGTCCGCTTAGAGATGCACGAATGAATCGGCCATTCTCTGTTCTCAGTAATAATACGTAATTGGAAAAGAAGTAGGGAAATTATAAAAGCTTTATATCGGCCATGTTTCGTGCTAAACGTTGAAAATAATGTTATGAGTCAATTTTATAATGACAATTTTATTGAGGATATTAAAATTGTCAATGAAACGAAGATAATAATGCCACAGTATAAGAAACTCGTTAAATACTGGAATTAGAAAAAAAATGCATGGAATCTTTTTTGTAAAAGACATTAGGATCTACAATTTTTATTTGAAGCGTTTTTCGAAATTTTGAAGAAAAAAATTTCGTACTTCTTTATTTATTAGTAGACTTTTTGACAGAGTGAACCTACTGCTATTTCTTATACTTTGTGGTAATGTTCCGATTTATGAATCCAGGCTTTGAAGTCAACTAGCAGTGACATTGCGTAACAGTTAGTCTTTCAATTGATTACGTATTCTACGTCCAACGATAAAACGATTGCAATCAGTAAGATCAAATCAGTGTAAAGATGCACACAGCAATCGGTTTCTTACTCGTCTGCACTGTTACTGGTAAAAAGTTAATTTTATTTTTATAGGAATGAAAGTAATGCATGATATACTTTCATAGTACGAATTAACTATTTTTTCTTTATTCTATTACAATTGAACAGTAGGTGCATTAGATAATCGTACAAAAGGGAATGAAAACTTGACAATTAAAAAATGTTCCGACGAGTTCTTCGAAGATTTGCACACGCTCGACGACGACGGTCATCCAGTGCTAAGCAAGGATTACCCGGAAACCATGAAAGAAACTGAGAAGAATTTACACGAACGTGTTTTATTTCATCTTTCTACAAGAGCCAAAAACACTTCTGAACAATTGTATTTAGACGATGTCGGCACGTTGGAAAAAAGCCAATTCGATCCAAATAAGGAAACGAAATTTATCACTCACGGATGGTTCAGTTCTTGCAACGTCGACGCTTGCCTATTGATTCGTGATGGTACGCATTGATATACCATAAGAAACACTTGTAATGATTCAAGACAATTCAACAAGACGTGTTTTCTCGAAGCGTTCCTTCAACATGGTGATTACAACGTGATTTTGATCGACTGGAGCGCGATATCGAACAAGTCATATCAATGGTCTGCCAGTCGGGTCTTAATGGTCGCTCAATATGTTTCCAAAATGATCGATTTCCTAGTGACGCGAGGAATGAAACCGTCTAATGTGACTATCGTTGGCCATTCCCTGGGCGGCCACGTGGCCGGACTGTCAGCTCGCTACGCAAAGAGCAATGTTAATTACGTAATCGGTGAGTGCACATGCACCAATGGACCATTATTAATAATGCATCATTCGCTTCACTAATTCACGTTCCCATCATTTCACGTATCCTGCATTTTTCGTATAATAACTCTTCCAAGGCATTCAACCATTAAATACAATTCAATGTGTTAATATAATTCACTTTCGTTATATTCTGATGTATCAAATTGCATTGTAATTCAAGGGACGAAATTTTGGAACAGTAAAGCTATCTCGTTCTTTCGTAGCCTTGGATCCAGCGCGACCCAATTTTCTTTTCGTTAGCCCTGGCAATCGAGTATCCCGCGGTGACGCCAAGTACGTAGAGGTAATACACACAAACGCTGGTCTGCTTGGTTATACTTATTCTATCGGTGACGTTGACTTCTATCCAAACGGTGGGTTCCAACAAAACGGATGCGGCATCGCGGGCGTCGATATCGAAGGCTCGTGTTCGCATTCCCGCGCGTATGAGTATTACGCGGAATCCATCAACAGTGATCTAGGTTTCGTAGGTAGGAAGTGTGGAAGTTACAAAGATTTTCAGGTCGACAAGTGCGAATTGAATGGTACTGCAATTATGGGAGGTGTTACGCCTAAATTTAATGTCACAGGCAATTATTATTTAAACACGCTTTCCAAAGCACCGTTTGCTAAAGGTAGAAGTTAATTTTATTAATAATATATTAAGTTATATTCATATTTAAGAGCAATCTATAGAAAAAGAAAGACATTTATTTTTTACTCTAAATAAAGATTATATTCTTTAATATTTAAAATGTCGTAAACGAGTCGAAGGGATAGAAGAGGGGCGAGGGTATATGGGGGTCGACGAAGAGGGAGGGTCGAGTTGGTTCACATTTACATAGCGGACCCGGCAGGACTAGATGACTAGGCGGTGGGATATTAAGAGGGAGAAAGGGGGTAGGTGGTGGCAATTCTGGCAACATGGCCGCGACCGAGCCGCGCGACGTACACCAAGTGAGTTCCGGGAAATGGTATTCTCCAGGGTGTGGGAGAGACTAGATTTCCTATGCTAGAACGGCGGCGTCACCTTCCCTCCTCGCCCGGGCCGGTACGCGGCGACCCACCCCACAGAAAGCGTCTGCTTAGACGCGATTCTCGGACCCGGCTTTATTCGATTATTAAGGACCGCTATTGGATTAAGCGCGATTCCGCGACTGATTTCGCGCCCTGTTCCCCCTACCCCGTTCTAATCCGCCGCCTCCCGTGCTGTTTTTCGCTGACATCCTGCGCGGAGTTCTAACTGGCTCGACCGGCCAGCACGGTTCGCCTCGCAGCCCTCGTCTCGAGTTTCCATCCGATGGAGAACCGAGACGAGATGAGAGCAATTAGATCCATGATCGGGGGGGTAAAACGAACGTGGCGAAGACAATCGAGTAAGAACGCTATTACGTCCGTGTCCGGAGGAATATCTTCGTTGAAAAAGCGCGCCGGGAACGAGAGAGTCGTCCGGAAGGAGAAGCGAAGGGTCGGTGAGCAAGAACACGGGGAGAAAAGAATTTAATCTCCTCGAGGCAGAATATTGCGGAGGATCTTTCGTGGCTTTTAATAGGATTCATTTTTCACGTTCTCGTGAGTGATTAACCATCACGGCTCGGTTCTCGCTTCCTTCGTAACCGTTCTTTTTCCCCGGGATAAGATCTTACTCCGCAAAGTTTAAACGCTCCGCGGAAATGGATTCTTTTTCCAGCTTGGTACTCTTCATTCCATTGTTAATACGCACTGAGAGATTAAACTCCAAGAAATTGTCTTCACGTTGAAGTATGTGAATATCAAGGACAAGGAAATTCTATCATATGCCAACTCTTGTGACAAATAAACAAATGATCGTTTTACCTAAAAGAATCAAGCACTGTCCTTGACAGTCTAATCCTACGATATTGTAACAAGGATCATTGGCAAGGAAGGCGGGCGGTTAATCCACGTGACTCTTAACTTGTCCGATCAGAACTGCGGAACTTGAAGGCAGCGGGCTTAGTTCTAATTTAAGGGTGGAAGTGAAAACCACCCTTGCCGGCGCTAATTTAAGGCTGCCGCTGCCCGCTCATTTGTTTTAACCGCTCTCCCGCGGGAGACTCGGTGTCGAGGGTAGAGGACGATGTACGCGGGGACGGGGAACGAAGCGGGCGGTGGAGAATGGCCGCGACCGGTCGCGGGGGTGGATAAAACGTGGTTTAGTTTAGTTGCAATTCGCGCTCGGAGCACCGGCTGAACAACGGGTTTTAGCCCGGCTTCCAAGAATGCCAACCGGGTTACCCTTGTTCCGTTATATGTTCATTTCGCTCGCCGCGGCGAGCTTTCAAGTTTAGCTTCTTTTCAGTATCATTCGGTCAAGGCCGTTTTAAAACGCGCCAGACTGCGTCGCACTTAGGTAGAAACCTTGCCGTTTTTAATACACTCGTGTTAATAGATAATAATTCGGTATTTTCATGAAATTCCTCGTGAATATTTTAACGCAACAGAAACAATGAGGTTGACTATTGATTATAGAATCCATAAATGCAACTCTTTATTAATATTTACATATTGTTTGTCACTGTCTTCTTTATTATAAAATCAATTGATTGATGACATTAAGATTTCTCTGAATACAACTACAAAAAGAATATGTGAAATACTTAATTTTTTCAAAATAATTCTATCATCTAATTTATAACTATGTACATGAAGAGAATGTATAATGCTAATGCAACTGAAGATCTGAATTCGTTAAGTTTCGTATCAATTACTTTGTACGGTGATGAACAATCTTTTGCGATAAATCGACAGCCGGAGCTGAGTCGCAAAACGAAAGCGAGAAGAGTTAAACCGACAGGTACACGGGTGAAACGTTAAAGGAGAGAGCGTGCTGTTAATAAATCGGTAAATCGCGAGTTAATTCCGTTACGTCGCGTCGGGGTAATTCTGAGCGATTTGTCGGGGCAAAAAAGAGGAGGAAAGACCGGGTGCGCGTTGCTCGCAGAAAAAGAAGAAGGCAGAAAGGACGAGAGCGAGAGGAGGACGAAGAGAGACGGCAGGTTGCAAGAATGCCGGTGAAAGCAGCTTTAAAGCAATCTCGACGAACGGAGCAAAAAGAACGCGAGCGAGACCGCTCGGCGTGGGTGACGAAATAAAAGAAGTAGAAAAAAAAACGAAGGAGCGAGGGGGACGGGCGGAGGGGGCGGGGTGGTTGATAGAACGGGGAAAGCAGAGATCGAAGAATTCGATAAACCTTCAAACCGACTGGCTTGTTTAAATTCGGATACCGGATCACGCTGTTGATGGCTTTTTCGTATCGGGAAATATTATTTGATGAAATTTTAATCGAATGTTCCGGCATTAGGTGAACGGTAAAACGCGGAATTATGGCGACATAAATTACTTAAAACACCAGCTAGAATGAAAATCGCGAAGTTTATTAATTACTGTGATTCACGCGATTGATCGAGCACTTCGTGTGTTGCACGTAATTACCAATTAATTCGCGCTGATTATATTGAGTAACTGACAGTTTAAAAACAACTGGATAAATATTGTCCAGCCGTTTCAGCTATTTTGTCATAGAAACGAAATATCGTAGAAATTAATGAACGAATAAAAAATATGATGATGATCCCCACGTGATTATATTGATTGTTAACAGTCCCGTTCGTTTCCTAACGCGGAGGATGCTATCACGACTCTCATAGTTAGAAAGGGAACACGTACTTATCTAGAAGCGACGAGGTCCATCCTTGGAAAAAGCAAGCGAGAGGATCGCAGCCGGCGATACAGTTCCTTGCACACATCAGCCCGGTGGACTCTTTGTAACGGTGTCCTCAAAGAGATCGGTCTCGCGAGTCCCTTTCTGTATCTCCGGCCTCGGAAATGTCTCCATCGTGCCGCGTCTCATCTCTTTGCCGCGGACTCGCGTTGACGCGCGTTACAAACCGACCGCGGTGGACTGAAAGCAGACGCGGCTACCCCCCAAAGCCGATCGCGAGGACCACGTGAATCTCTGCCGAATCTGAATATCAAAGGAACTTCCTGGCCGAATGGAAAACCTGAATGACGGCTGGGGGTCCTCTCAGACCAGGTGGGGTCCGCACCGGTTCATCTGGTTCATTCCAAAAAACTGGATCGTTCTGATCTGACGGTTCGTGTTACCGATCTGTTGAGCTCGCGCAGCATCCCTCGTGGCGGTCCAGCGACAAGGAAACTAGTTCCGTCCTAAAACGAGTCGCGTGCAACCGTCGCGTCGTGGTGGTCCATTCAGAAGAAACTCGTTCCGCGAAATATTCGTTGGTCCAGTCGGATGGGAACGATTCTGAATGCTTCACTAGAAGGATAGTCTCAACCGTTTTTCGAGATAATTCGTACACGCGAGGGTCATCGCATTGTCCTTTGGGGGGCTCCTGCTGCATTTGAATATGAAAGGATGCTGATACATACAATTTTTTAGATATCTTCGTTATCTGAGATTCTTTCCCTCTTATATTCATTTTTCACAAATCAAAGAGAAAAAGGAATGCGTAGCGACATTACACATAGATAAAACCCTTTGAATCTGTGGAAGAAAATTTCCAAGCCTCAACAGAACAATTTTTACTTTTCGTTTTACACTAAGGGAACTACGTTCGAAAGACGTCAAACGTGGAACATTAGAGGAACATCAGCCACATGTTCGCAGTTTCGTCACAATAACAATGCAATAACAACAACAACGACAAAATAACCAGCGACAAGCATCGTGGTGATTTCCTGTTAAAAAAAAAACTTCGTTGAAGCGACACACCGCCACTTTTGCGTGTATCAAATATACAACGTGACAATGCATATCCATGGAGAGACAGCGACGCTGCGCGGTGACGTGGCGGTAGTAGTGACGAGTGAAAATAAAAAAATGGGAAAAGGAATAAAAAAAATATATATAAAAATGCCAACAGTTTCTCGGGAGCGGACGCTTGCGTCCCGAGAGCGTCAGAACGGATCGACGTACGTGACCGGCGCCGCGGCAGTGCAAATAAAGGCGACACACCTGGCCTTATCCGGGGAACGATAAAAAGGAACGACCGCGGCGTGGCCGGTGACCAGTTATTGGATAGCGAGAGGTCAACCCGCCGCAAATGGTTAATAAACCTCGCGGAGGATGAGGATCGGCCATAAGACACACATGGGGGGGTGGTTAAGGTTGGCGTTAATGATGCCCGCATGCCCACGTGTTCGTTACTCTCTCTTTCTAGAAAATAAATGGCGCTCCCATTACTTTCTTTTAATACCATTTATACCGTTCTTCTACCTAACATTTGAAATCATTAATGATATAGGCTATTCATTAATGCATCGCGTATCTCATTTATTCACGAGTTTCTTCACTCTATGGAAATTCTAATTATCAGGGATTTTCACCGTAGTTATTCTTTAGGATATCTTATACAATATTCATTTTCCAATCCAGTCGCTCGAATTCCCTATTTTCCGTAATACATTTTAAATAAGGGAAATCAATGAACTCACTCATTAATAAAGATACACTTTCTGTCGCTCGGTTTATTCAAGGACAGTCTGACTAATAATGTACAAGTAACTACAGCTAGATTTGTTTGCGAAGTAAAATTGTTGACAAAGGAGGTATGATAATGTGCAGAGTACAAATGTCGCGTGAATCATGCGGGGGATGTTCGCGGCAACTAGGAAAACCAGTGCACGCAAGTGTCTATTATTTGTAAATGGTATTATTTTATTTCCATCGTGCAAATCCATTTGTATCCATTTCGCGTGGGACACCACGTATTGCGAATTGTAACCGCTTGAACAAGATGCGGCTGGCACGTGAATCTGAATTTTTTTGTTCTACCTCTCTCACTCGCTCGTTCCCGTCCACCCCCCACCACGCGTATATTTTTTTTTTTTTTTGTTCGATTTCAATACATCCTACATCGAGTGTACGGCAGGAATAATTGTTGTATAGCCCGTTTCGGCAAGCGTTTGCGTGAAAAAGCGAAATTCGAGGGGTTTCCCATAAAACGTCACGAATATTTGAAAAATATTAAGATGCTTTTTTATGTTCTTTTACCGCGATCGCGCGCTCACGTTGCTCGAACCGTTTTGCCGGTAGAATAGCGAGGAAAAAAACACCGTTTCGAAAATGCAACTGCCGGCGAAATGGTTCGATCGATTTCATTTTCTAAATTATTTTATGATTGCTGTAACGAGCTGCGAAGTTTCATAGTTTTTAGAAGAAAACGTTAGCGCCGAAAGGATATAAAGAGAATTAATTAATCTCTAATATTATAATAAATGAGATATTAAAATTCGCATAAATATTTTTCCTGCTCTTAAATATGTCATGTTTTTTCTAAGAATCGATAGTCGATGAATCAAAGACAATTTAGTACCTCGAATAGATAACATAAATTGGGAAGTGGAAAGAAAATATATTTTATAGAATGCTACAATCGACCACTGACTGAGTGAGATTAGACGGGGTCGGTTCCAGGGGTTGCTGCAGTCGGGGCGAACGTACGAGTGAATAACCGCGTGGAGCTCGAGTGATTTATGTTAATTCATGTTAAATTACTTCGTTCCGCAAACGCAGCGCGGACCCTTTTTTAAACAGAACCGAGCCAAGTTCAGTCGCGACCTAGTAGAAATTGTTTCAAGGAAAATAAAAAATGACGGGATATACCATTCAATTATTTCTAATTTGAATAGAATTCCTGAAGAATGTAATCAAATTTATTGCACAAGTTCATAATTTTTAATAGTGATTATTATTTTATATTTCAAGTATATAAAAATAAAAAATCCAAAATGATTAGAAATGAAAGATTTTATACATTTTCCAAATTATTAATAGAGAGATTGACCTACGAACTCGATAGTGTTCGCTCAAGTGAATATTTTATAATCTTCATGATCATTAGTCTCACCTCTTTTTTTATTTAGGGTAAGAGAGAATTGGGGAGCGATTCCATAAATTTCGTGGAGATTTAAAATTACGCCAGTCGAACGGAAGGATAAGAAGGAGAACCGAGATATATCTTCTGCGTTGGACGCATTCCGGATTTCCCCTATTAATACCAAACTTTCCCTAGTGCAAGGCTTTTTCCCTTTTGTTGTTACCCTATCATCAATCACAGCTCTTCCTCTGTTCGAATCTTTTTAAAAATTGGATAATCGAAAACGAAAGAGGTGACTTATAAATAATGATTTAGCGGATATTTTCGTTTCGAATAACGAAGAGGTCACCATCCTCTGCTTATACACGAACGGTATCGATTCAACGAAACGAGATTTTAGTGAAAGTGTTGATCCGGGGAATGAAATTCTTTGTATAATTCATCGGGAACAACTGTTCGCGACAAAAAGCGGCGCGCGTATTAATTTAATCGGTGGCATCGCGGTCAATTTATGTTTTATTCCGCGATTAATTAAAAAGATAATTTCACCCGTTGTAATATCCGCGTCGGGCCCGAATATTCCTGACGATGAAATAAATCAATTCAACAGGTAAATGTCTTTAATAATTAACAGGAATTGCGTTTGCCGAGCTCGGGTGGGGTGTAGGTGGGTGCGGGCGGCAAAAACAAATTCTTTGGTGTCCGCGCGCAATCTGTCCCGGATGCGACGATAAGAGGGGAATATAAAAAGCGAAAATTAATCTGTAATTACGGCGGCCACGGCGGGGGAGGGGTGTCGGTTTTCGAAAACGTTTACACCGGTACGACACGAGGCAAAAGCCTGTTTGAAACCGAGCCAACAATGCGGCCGGCGTGCACGCGCGTAAGGATGCGACGACCAATATTTATATTTTTCGGTTTTAATGGAAATTCATGTCGTACCCGTCGAGCAGCGCCAGGCAGGCCAATCGTGGATTAACGATTTGTATTAACCAAATGTAACGGCCGCCGCTTTATTTCCACAGATATTCCGTACAAATAGACACGCGTAATCATTGGATACACAGAGACCGCGGGCTACCTATAATATATTTACATTTTGATAAACCTCTTAACGACCGGTAAGCTCTTCAAACGTGTAATAACTTGTAACATCTCGTTCGACGTAGGGAAAAAAGATCGATCCGTCGGCATCGACTTGTTATACTTGAAAAAAAAAAAAGGAATCAAATGAAATGGAATAAAATAAAATAAACAGATAGATGAGACCGACTGTTTTTTATTGGTCTCTCAGGATCCGGCGAAATGCGCCACGGAAATTTATCGTTTCCACTCTTGACGGTGAAATAAAAGGAAATGGATGTTTCCTACATGCATTACAAATATGTAACGCACGAATTGCTGCTATAAGTTTGCCGCGCGCATCGGACACTTGGGACCGATGGAAAAAAAATGTTTTTACCGTTGATTGAACGAAATCATACACCGTGATTCTTCGTTTCCCATTTACAATGAAAATAATATATTTATCGCTGCTTTATATATAATCGTGTTTGATTAATAAACTGGGTATAGTGGATATAATAATAGATATTGTAGAATTTCGCTTTCACAGTATTTTAACATTACCGATGCTTGTGTATTGCAAAAGATATTACAAAAACGTGCAGAACATCGTGCTGTCAATATTTTGATCGGGTTCAATTCACCTCTTACTGTCCACGTTTTATCAAATAGAACGTCAGATTTCAATCAAGTGTAACAATGTACATATCATGGAATAAGGCAATAGCCGAATATGTTTGACGCCTCGAAAATTGGCCGCAGCGGAGTGACAAAGCAAGGCACCTGCCTTCAACAGGGGGATCACACAAAAAAATCCGCAACGCGTGCTGTTCTTCTCGTCACACTAGCCTTTTTTATATTCGGAGCCTCTCGTTCGCTCTCGAAACCGAAAAATATTCGATCGACCGTACAACGGAGAGACAAGCAGACGGGGAGGGTGAGGGGTAAGCGAGAGGAAGGCGTGAAGCGTGCGTGCGTCCGAGAAAGTTGAAACTATCGTAGCCTAGCATAAAAAAAGAAGGGAAAAAAGTAGGGAAAGCTCGCGATAAACCTCTCCCTGCGGCGTGGCGTGTCGTGTCCATTTTGCGTTTCGCGTTCACCGCGCGGCTCTTTTCCGTTTAGCGGTGTAACCGTTGCGTCCCGTCGATGTAAACCTGTAACGTCACGCGCCACTGCAGCGCGCTTCGCGTTCGCGGCTTGCTCCGCTGTAACTGCGCGCCGCGGCCGCACCGCAATATGATGAACGATGAATAATAAACGCCGTTGACGATGAACAACAAAACGGCGCGAAGTATACCGCAAATAATAATTGGCCACCCCCTCGATCGTGTCCGGCGACCAACCGGAAGTACCGCTGAAACGGTCGCAAGACCTGATTGACGATTTTCCAGAAATCGTTCACGCCTAATCAAAAATTCACTAGCCTCGATCATTTTACAAAACACAAATGTACCATCTTTTTTTTTATCATAGTGGATTTGATAATAATGGAAACACATTTGAAGCATCATAAATGATCTCTGTTGAAAAACTGTTTTAATATAGGAGCAAGGTTTTTATCAAGTAACACAATCCCTTAAATCTGATCCGGACAGGATTCGATTATCGGAAAACATTTTTGTCACTTTCCTCTGGTAGATTAAGGTTGAACGTTATACCTGCCGGTATCGAGATTTTTTTGCTCCTTTTAAGGGATGAACGGGAACAGTCGAGGCAAGTGGAGAAGGTTTTCTGGGTTTATGGTAAACGGGCACTGCTTCGAGGGTCGAGATTCCTACGCTTGAGATCGGGAAAAATCGTGCAAAGCGAAAGAATTAACGCGGTCAGTAATCATCCCTCGTAGTATTTAACCCACTGCCTCGGAGTAATAACACGGTTTGCTTTGAGCGGCACCTTTTTTGATTTCCTTAAAATGTTTACCATTCGTGGATTACATCCCTTTCGTTTAAATGAGTTTTCTTTGAAAATTAATTATTGACACGGTACGAAAATTAAATATTGCAATGTACCATTTAACATATTGACGTAAAATATTTTTCGAAGAATTTTTCATCCAATTACGCACATGCTTTTTCTCTATGATTAAAACCTTCAACCTTGAAAGTTGCACCCTTAAATCGGTTATACCTCCTTGGTTCCCTGTATCAAAAAGAGAAATAGCACAATTTTCTCGCAGCTCTCCCGCAAGTCCCTCCTTCGTTTCTCGAGGTTTCTAACTATACGCTCGATCGCGGAAGGCAAAAGCAGCAAAGGCACGGCTCGCGAAGGAGAACCGGGGAAATAGTAGTGCTCGATGGAACGAGTTAGTGGAAACAGTAGAAACGGCAGAAAATAAGGACGGACGGAGGGTGGCGAAACGAGAGGAGAAGAGAGGCAACACACGGTCGGTGAACCAATCGCATGCTGCGCCTGACGACCGACCAGCCGACTACTATACTGCACCGTTGCGACCATTTCAGTTTCCTACTACAACGTTCTCTCGCCCTCTTTCCCTTTCTCTCGGTCGCGTTCCATCCAGCTTTCCCCGGCTCTTTCCCTCTTTCCCGGTTTCCTCCTCGTCGCACCGACGATACTATCGTTTCTCTATCTATCTATATTACATTTCGTCTCGCTCTCTCGACGTTACGCGTCCTACTTCCACCCTCGACGTGTCCGGTGTCCGGTGTTCGCTCGACCAGCTCTCTCTCTCTCTTTCTATCTCGCTCACTTCCTCTCTTTCGTTTTCCTACGTTCAGCTTCCTCTTCGTCATTCCCGTTTCGTTCGGTCGCACCGACTCGCTCGCGCTTCCACGAACCGACGAAGCACCGGGCCGATTTTGCATTTAAATTTGGTAAATTTGCCGGAGTTGGCAAATGAGCTGTGGGCATGGCGTCTAATACTCGCGCACGAGCACGACCGCCGATACACTGCGTCTAATGCCTCTGGAGAGGGTACGCATGTATGCACGTGTGTGTTCGTACAGTCGTCGACAAAACTGGTCTAGGTCACGCGCTACTCGGGGGTAAAAAGGTCAGAGGGTAGAGCGGCATGTGAAAAAAAAAAGAGTACCGAACGCGATCGAACGAAGCAACAGGGGGACGCGATACGAGCCGTCTAAAGATCTAAATCTCACAGTACTTTAAGTCCATTTCCTATGAGAATCAATGAGGTCTAGAAAATGTGGTGAACGGAAATTAATTGGTTCTTCCATTACGTAAATTAATATAGAAGCTCTCGAGACGGTTGATATTTAATCAAAATTAATTCTACGTTGATCAATCAATTTTAATATCGTGAGCCTAGTTTGTTAGCCGAACTTAGTTAGGTTTTCTACCCTACGAATTTATGCCAGTTAGGAACTAGTTAACAGAGAAATTTAATTCACGCTCGCGCCGATCGGACGTTAACCGAGCAACGTGTTAAGTCAGCGTCGTTAAAAAAAAAAAAAAAAGAGTGGCACGCTTCTGCCGCCCGGACACGTGTTAACAAATCGACTCTATAAAATATTATGGATGTTTACAAAAAAAAAACTCGGTAAAATAGAGAAGCACGCTCGGGAGAGGAACAGAGACACGGAAAGAGACAACAAGGATGCACGGATCGAGCAGTCAAAAAAAAAAAACGAAAGCGATTTCCTCGTTTTTCATTTCATTCATTTTTTTCCCCACCTGTGATCCCTCCCTCTCGTCAGCCTTTTTTATTCGTTGTTCCTTGCGGCATGCTGTGAACTGCGTGCCGATAAGCTGACAAAATTTAGGCAACGCGCGCCCTCACGTTTGGCCACTCGGTTTCGTCGCCGACTGTACGCACCCACACGTAGAAAATAATGCATAGGAAATGCAAACGTGTAGCGGAGAAGTTCGGACAGGCACCCTCTAATTTCACCCCGCAGAGGGCACCACCCTGTCACGCCTGTACGTGTCTGTCCATGTTGTAAAGTTGCGTTCCATTTCCATCGTACAGTCCTCTTTCCAAATTCGACCGGAACAACGCCCGGGAAGGGTTGCCGGTGGTCGGGGGAGATGCGGTGAGATCGGTACGGTTTCCGGCTCGTCGCTGAAAACTTTTTGCATAGTTTCATGCCGATTCCAGGTTCGCCGCGCGCCCCGGTCTGCAACCACCGCAAGTGGAAGGAAAAGTCTCTTAGAACCTGATTGTCCTCGTTACCAAATTTCCGAATGGTTTCCATTAGAAAATTATTCTCCCATTCGCTTTTCATTTTATCACCTTCGGTGCTTACAAGTTCGAACTCTTATTTAAGAATATGTAAATTAAATCATTATGTACAAAATTGATTTACGTAGAATTTTTAATATTTCGTCTACTGGGAAAACAGACGAAAATTAAAACTTTTTTTTCGAAATTTCGAAAAATGCTTCAAATAATAGTTGTACGTACTGCTATTACTTACAAAGAAGGTCGTATACAATTTTTTTCTATCTCGAATACCTCAGGTCTATTTCATTCATCGTCCATACTCTTTAATAAATATGTAGACTATACGTATGATCGGTACAGCATCGACGAGTGTTTTGCTTTTTATTTCTCATTTCGGTGGCAATATATTCTAGACGGCGTAAAAAATTGCAGACTTTTTCGTGCGATGCGAAGTGCCATAACGCTGTCACTCTTTAGTAGTCTAGCAAACCGGCTTTAGGAACGGAAGATCCTTAGCGTATGATCGTGTTACAACGTGCGGATGTCGTTCGCGTGAAAAACAAAGTATGGAACTAGGAAAAAGGTTTGCCCGGTGGACGATGGAAATTCTCGGATCATTAGAGGCGGTTCTCGCGGTCGCCTCCTACATAGCGTCGCATTAATTCGCAAACGTCTGGCCAACATTTGAATGAAGCGAAAGAAAAGTGGCGGATAAACACTCTGCGTGGACGTGTGCGCGCGGGCAGAGGGGATAGGAAAAAGCTCGCGACCCGCGGTACGGACAGGGGAGGGTTTGTGACGTTAGCGAGAATTTCAGTCGGCTGTCTCCCTATTTCTGTCTCTTCGCGCCGCTCTATCTCGTAATTAAAGAGTTCTGCGCGTAATATCTGAAAACATAGAGAAAAATTCAGAGACGAACGACGGGTTATGCGGAACTCACGTCAACGCTGGGCAGACAGCTGAATAAATAAAGAGAAAGAATTTTCATGTTATTATTTTTTACGTATTCCCCTCGCCTTCCTTCATCTTTTTGCTTCATTCGAAAGATTCGATCGGTCATTTTATTTCGCTTGCGATTTAGAGATTGATTCGTAGATTCGGCGGACCTTCATAGGGGATGAGATCGCGTCGAAGGAGGGTAAGGAATTTAAATAAGGGTTTTTGTTTGCTCGCAGCTTGATTTACCGCATTTTCTTACTGCTGTGTATTGCCAGACAATAGGAAGAATGAAATCAGTTTGATTATCGTTCGATTGTACGTTCAAGCTTTGACTTGTCCTTTTTCATTCGCAACTTGGATTTCTATCCTAGAACGGTTGTTTTGAACAGATATCGTAAATCGAAATTTTTAATTGGCAACAGAATGAAATGTAATGAAGTGCAGTGCATAACGTGAAAAGGAAACAGAGTATGCTGTTTCAATTAATTGTTGTTCAATATGCAATCTCACTCAGTTACAAGAAATCGCGTTCAGCTCATTGGCGGTTTTGATAAAAGGAATGAACGATTGATAAACAAAGAGTTGTTAACACAATCGTACGTTTTTAATGGGACAACGTACAAAATACACACGTGAAAGTTTATGCGTCTCTCTCTTTATCTCGTTACTACAATGCTTTAATCGCGTGTGTGTATTTTGATCACTCGAAAATTCATTATTCCCATCGTTCTGTAAACGCGGCTACTTAAAAGACAAAATAAATTTAACGCCCGTAACAAACAAAAGATCTTAAAAGGTGAATAAATTCAAAACTAAAACGAACTTGAAAAGATCAAAGCTGTGCTTTTACAATGTATAAATCCGTTTTTCGTGTTTATTTGTATGTTTCTCATTGATTTCTTTGAGAACCGCGCTTTTGTGCGGCGCTCGGTTCATCAATTGGCTGATCGAAAAAATCAAACGCTGGCTCCGATTCGAAAATGAAATGGTCCATGCCGAGAACCGAATTATTACGACCGATTAGGGGAGGAGTAAGACGGGTGTGCTTTAATCTCACAAAGTACTCATCCATTTCAAATTCTGTTCGAAAGCTAACAGCCTCTCCGCCTCTTTATACGATCATAATTTCGAGTGAATCCGAACGTAAACGTCATAGAGAAGGGAGTTCATACTAAAAATTTTACATGTATGTTTAAAACTGTATTCTTCAAAATATGCACGAAGGTCTATTTAACGATTCACCTTTAAATCTCGAGACTTATGAAAAATGAGACGAAGTGCATACATGAAATGAAATTTGTTACGCATTAGTCTTCGTGTTTCCGCCTGGTCGAAAGACTCAAAAGAACCAGTTCCTGATGAGACGCTGGCCCGTCGTAAATTGCCAGCATCCGTACAAAGACGCGGCTACAGTTCTAGTCTGACGAGCCGCGTCACCTATCCCTCTGGCTCCCCTTTTCTCTCTTATAAACACCTAAGCCTATCTCGTTCTCTCGTGCGCACTATATCTTGGTCTCGGTCCAACCCGCGGCCGCGGAACACGCGGCTATTTTTCCTGTGACGGTGCGTACCATCATTTTTGCTGTTCCGAGGCTCGAACAGCGTCGCGGCTCGGCGCGGCACGTAACGCTACGCGACGTAACGTAATACGGAGAAATAATAGGTTGATGAGGGGGATGAACGTGGTTACACGTGGGGGGATACCGGGGGGGGGAGGGATGGTAGCAGCGGAGAGGCGGCCACGGGGAGACACGGGGCTTGGCCGAGGCACGGACCAAGCTCCGGCGGGGGGGTGGCGCGGCGTCCTGTTCATTATGCAACGACGCGACTGTATCCCCCCGGTGGTGCGGTGGTACAACGAGTGCCGGTTCTCTGTTGCACCGCGGACCGGCACCGCGCAAAGTACAATCGGGAGCCCCCGTGGTTAATGAGTCGACCGAACAAAGCGAAAAACCGTCCATTAAATAATACGCGATGCAACGTCGGACGTTGCCTGGATATGCACGGAGCCGACCAAAACGGGATCTCCCCCTTTTCCTGCAATGTTCGTTGCGCTTGTTGCATCCGCGGGCTCTGCATCAGTGTTGATGGCGAACCGCGGGTGAGATCGGTTCGAGAGAGCCAGGAATATCATCGACGGTCATTGTCGGATAGAAGAAGCTAAATAGCTATGTTGGTCGATACGCGTTAATGATAAGGAACAACAAGGACATATTTGATGCAAAAAGATTAGGCGGATTTGAATTGGGAACATTTGAGAAATGAGTTTAGTTCATTTGCGTTTAGTCGGACACGTCGGTGGAGATAAAATTACAGTATCAGAGATAGTAAAGTAACAAGTTTAATTGCTTCGGTATAATTAGAGATTGTTATATGAACATACTTTAGGGTAAACGAGTTCTTATATTTATTATCTCTTTCTATCGAATTCCTATAATATCGCCAAGCAAACAGTAGAATTTGTACAATTCGAATTCGACGATTAAACCCGCTTTTAATCTGACTAACTAAATTTATGATGTTTTAACGCGATTAAAATATTCTATGGAATTCCTTACATTGAACGGTGTTAAAAATTAAATAGGAAAACGAATGTTTCGTTAATTGTTTCACTTTCGGACTGCCATTACGTCACGTTTATTCATTTTCTCGGTACACGTTAACTCAGTGGCTTCGCGCCGTTCTCCCTTGACTGAGGTCCTTCCGCTATCTAAAGATTTTCGATATTAAACACCAGATATTTTATACGTAATTGCGTGGAACCGATCACCCTCGATTATTAACGATTTAATACAATCTATTAATACGGCCGCTCTCTTACACAATAACCAGAGGAAAAAGGCTCCGTCAATTATAATTAACGTTTCCCTTTTGTACGATCGTGTGACAACACGTAAGTACAGGAAATAATGGAATCCGTTTCCATCGACTGTTCTTTTTCGTCCTTTGATTTCATATCTGTTTCTGCGATCTATTTGATGTACCCATAAGTATCCATTGATTTCCATTGAAACGTTCCCGGATATTATGAAACTGTATTAGCTTCCAGTTTAATATAATGAAACAAAGTACTTTTTGATAAGGAATCCTTTCATTAATTGCTTACCACTCTTTAGTAATGCTAAATAATCACCCGAATTTAGTGGAATCCTTAAAATTAAACGGTTGGGATTTAACATGTGTTAACACCTTTTTGTTCAAATACCGGACCACACGGTACACAAAATATATGATATGAATGACAATTTATTCTCGCGTGAAATTTACACACGGATTGACGAAAAGCGAGAAAAAGACGAGTGCTGAGAGGACGCCATTCACGTTGGTGCGCGCGTGGGGCTCATTGCCGGATCAGGGCGAGCGGAGCTCGGGAAGAGCGGAGAGCGAGAGCTAACGCGCCCTGCATTTTATCTAAACTTTCATCTAACCTCCCCTAGTCATCTAATCGCGGCACCCCACCACCGCTGTTTTCTATGAAAGGTCCAAGGAATTAGAGTGGGGTTGCTCCGGCCTGGTGGGGAAACTTGCACACACGCAGCTGCGAGCGTAAGGGTGTACGGAGGGGGTAACAACCCTTAATAACCGCGCACTCGAAGATAGCGCAGCGGCTCGCGGAAGAGCATTAGAAAACCGGGTATTAGGTTTCAACGTATTCTACAAATGTTTTCTACGATATAAACACCTCAGATTCTTTTATATTGCATGCTTAATAAGAACTCTGCAACCCATGCAGTGTTAAAAATTTATCTTCAAATTTTGCATAGATCTTTGCACTCTTTTTATAAAATTAACAACTTTTAACATCTTCCTCTGACAATAACAAGAAAGAAGCTTCTTTTATCACAATAATAAATTTATATATATCAAAAGAAATGATTCTAGTATTTTCATGAGTTATCAAGTGACCCGTTAAAGGTGAATGATTATCCGGTTGATCATTGGAAAGGGCGATTACTTTCGGGGTAAAACGAATCGTTTATTTCCTGTCGCGAGAACCGGTCGCAGTGGCCTGACCAGAGATTTGCATCCCCTATCTCGAGAACGAAGTCGTGTCCGATGTCACGAGGTATGAAAGCTCATTCTCTTGCGAGACTTCCGGGGGGGTCCGTGAGACGGAGAAGGACGGCGAAGGGTGGACCAAGGGTGAGTCGGTAGAAACGACGGAATTTTTTTTCCGCAAAGCGGTTAAAATGTAAATTAAGTCGACGTGCTTAAGAATGTGAGATTATTAAGAGGGACCGTCGCGTCGCCCCCGCGGGTGCTACACTCTCGCGAAAACATTTCTCCGGTTTTTATTCCTTCCCTGGCCACGTCCCGCGTATTATATAGCACGTATTAACCGCGCGGCTCCTTCTGTATTTTCATTTCTTCTTGTTTTATTCGTTTTTGCGACACCTAGAGAGACGCGGCTGTGCGCTCCTTAAAGTTTCAACGAGAGCTCCGACCCATTCGGCTCAAGTTCGTTGCGGCACGGCAGCTGGAAGAAAACCCACGAGGGTGTTTCTCGCGAGGAAAAATTTTCCAGTGGCTTCTCGTTGCCCGCGGTCTTTGAGGACCGAGCGTATATACCGAGCAAAGAATTAAAGTTGAGAGTGCTTTTTACGTTAAACGAGGTTAAGATGGTAATGAAGATCTAAATAGATAGCGGCTAGTAGAATTTATACTGGAAAGAATTATTTTCTTGTCAGATTGTCACCGGAGGGAATATAAATAAGAATGTATTAAAAAAACTGCAGGATTAAGAAACAATTGTAATTATGCATTATTAATCTGTACTCATGTAGTAATATGGAATTTTCGAATCATTTTAAGCTTTCTTGAAAGTGAATAGAAATTTCAGCACGTGGAACGTGCGAATTGGGTTTCATCAAATTCGTTTGGAAAAATCGTAACAAAGCTGCTAAGCGGATGTGTAAAGCATAGATAATGTAATTGTTACAAACAATTGAATCGGAAGCAATCGGATTCATTATTAGCAGAAATTTGTCTGTAATAGTATTGCGTGGCATAATTAAGAGAACATTGGTCTATTGAAACGCATGAACTATTAAAGCTTTAATTATTAAAGCATGAGAGCTTCGAGTTTACTCGGAACAGGAAAAAGTAACATTTCCCGATACTATCAGGAAGTACATTGTGTACATCACGATGGTTTTTATTTAAGATCGAGGGGTCTTTACACATTTAATTTTCTTAAGAAACTTGTCATTGATTCTTCATTATCGAATCACAGCAGTTGTGGTCTGTTCAAAACCTTTCACTTCTAACGCAGCATTCAATTACTAAAGGGGTCCGTACGATTAGATTTTCGCCTGCGCTCGATATTTCCAGCAACCCTCGTGAAAAGAGGGCGCCACGTAACCGTGCTCCGTCGTGCCATGACTCCCCAAATGATTTTTTCCAAACGATTCTATATATCGATCAAATTACAAAAATTATCCGTCGTACATCGGTGAAAACGAAATTCTTGACTCGCGTTGCTTTGATTCGCCTTGCTGCTGAACGTGAAACATCGAAGAGAAGTCGAGTAACGAAGGGAAAGAAAAGCCAACCGGGGGAAGTATGGAGGCAATCAACGGCGACGTTCGCCCGAGGAATCGCCGTTTACCGATTACCCCTAGCCGTAATCGAATCAAGCAGCGCTATTTATTTTTCCATCCATTTAAAAACGTGTTAAAATGCAAAAAGCCGACCGGCAGGGAAACTACAGCAGGGAGGGGTTGAGTCGCTCGGCGGCGGAGGATACGGGGGATGGTCGGGACATACCGGAATCTCGCTGGAGGAAGCGCGGAGTAGGAAGAGAAAGGTCGACGAGCGCGAGAACGAGCGAGGCTGCTGGCGAAGAGGGTGGCCGTTCAGGGGACGCACGGAGAAGGGGGACACGCCAGGAGTTTCTGGCGGAGTGGCGAGGCGGGGGTGGTCGACAGCCGCGGGCAGGCCGGGAGCGCGAGGAGTAAAGGGTGAAAATGCAAAAAGGCGCCGGGGGCCTCGCTCAATACCGAAGCGGCGGCGCAAGCGCCTTCATTTTGTTTTTCGTACGTCGCCGCGTAGCTTTCGTTTTTCCAAGATGGCCGCCCGTGTGCTGACGTCGGTAACTAGTCACCCCCCTCAGGAGGGTGCACTCTGCCTTACCGGCCGATGAAGAAACCACCCCCCGTGCCGTGGCGCTTCGCTCGCTCGTTCGCCGTTCGTTCCTTCACTTACCCCTTTGAATGCCACCCCGGGAGACTTCGATACTGGCGAAAGGAGGATTCCATGAGAAAACTTATCGTCCACTAAATCTGAGCTAACACCAGATATTAGCTTAGAAAATTAATTTTATAAACTCATTAACTATTTATTGTGTGCCTTGATTTTTTTAGTAACAGGCTTAGGCTCTGTAAAATTGTATATTAAAGCAATTATATTCTGAATCAAATTATATAAATCCTAAGATAAATTGATCCCTTGGCTACACGCACTTATTGAAATATAATTAATAAATTAGGACAATTAATATTAATTGCAGCAATCGCGTTAACGAAAAATAATTTAGCACATGTGGGTCGATTAGATTGATTCCGAACGGGAAAGACATTCAGCTCACGTTAATGCATTAATGGCGTGTAACTTTAGCACGAGCCTGGCATTACCGATGTACTTCGAATTATACGTATACATAGGAGGATCTGATTAAATTTTACCCCTACAGTTACAATTAATTAAGATCAACTGTGTTCTTTCATGGAACATTAAATGCAAAACTATTTCAAAAAGAGATAAAATATTTCTTTAGGTTGATTATTTTTTATGAAACGTATCACAAAGCATGAAATAAACATTTTAGAAATATTAAGTTGGAACACCGTGAAACATGTAAACCGAAATGTTGCAATGGTACTACAGTTTAGTTCACTTCGAAACAGTCGCATCGTGATTTTCCGTATGATCTTAAAATTTGAAGCGGAAGTATCAGGATGCAAATGGTCACCGACAAACACATAATGTGTACTATAACGAGCCGGATGAACGTTTCGAAAATCTCGCGTCACCGAGAATTTTATCGCAACATAACAGAGACGATTTGCATTGAAAGCGGCGACGCTCGCCGGGGCGGGTGACCGCGCTGGGAAACAACGAACTACGCTCCTATTTATCATTTCCGAAACTGTCGTTTCTCTGTCGTTGGCCCACCATTTTGAAAATCGCTGTTCGCATTACCGCGGTCGGTGTCGGCCGGAAGCGACTCGAGGTTCCCGGGTATTCGCGGTTTTCGCAATTCCCTCGCACCGATCCCGCTTCACCCAGGGACCGTGAGCCGTCGAATACGTTTGCGCGCGATACCCGACCCGACCCGACGCGGCACCGTTACACACCGGTCGTGTCTGATAATCGACTGATAATTGCTGGAACGGTCCACGCGTTTCAGAATCCCATCAGCGGTACATTAGAGTAATAAGATTGCGAGGACCCCGTTTGAATTCTTTCAGTAACGCGCACCAGCCCGTGCATCGACCCACCGACGCCGATTCCGCTGCCCGACGCGAATCGAATCGAATCTCTTCTCGTAATACCGTTTTGTTCCACTGATTTCGATTCCATCGCAGTTCCAAACAATTAATTAGAAACTGATCCATATTCCACGCATCCTTATACATTAAAATAAAATTAAACAATGAAATCGAGCGAAAAATCATTCTTATCATAAACAGATTAAGAAAGAGAATTTAAGGATGTATAGGCTATACACNAATTATAAGAAATGCGTTTTTCTAAAGTACATAAACTTTTGGGATTAATTGTATAGCCAATACATCCTTAATCTCAACGGTCTCGGCTGATGTGATCATAAGAAAGAATGATAGTCAAAATATCACGGAAAGAAACGTGGAACAATTTAAAGACAAACAGAGAATAAACTGTTTCAAATAAAAAACGGGACTAACTCGTAATCGCTAACGTTCATACTTTTTTTTTATCGAGAGAAATAATTCATTCCGTCTGCCGCAGTTTCAAAAACATTTGTTTTCTATTGCCCACAGTAGAAATACCACGTTATATTCACTGTCTCGCTCTATTTGGTATATCTCAAGATCTCAGCAACAAAATAGCTTTATTAATTCTATTTTCTTTTCCGACTGATGTAAAACATTGAATCGTTCCATAAAACGGCTTACAATTGCAAATTGAAATACATACATGTATTTGTCTTACAAAAGGAACAAACGTTTTCAAAGGTCGAGGTAAATATTTAAAAGTTACAAAAATGTACTGTCCAAATATTTTATTGAAAAAAATTGTATAACTGCATGATTGTACAGTTTAAATCTGCATGAATGGAAAATGTATAGCTTTAGATTAAACATAAACAAACGTATCTACGTGTTCAATCAATTACAGAAGTATTAATGTATTCAGATTGATTATAAAAATGATTGAACGTCCACGATTTAACATGGGATATTTTTTTACAACGATCATAATCAAGATTTTATTACAAATTGTCCAAATGCCAACGACGGCAATAACGTTCTAACGATCTCATAGTATCGCCGTCAAGTAACCAACAAAGGTAGAGCGGAGCGTAGGATTCCCGGGGCGTTGCATTCTATCTGGGACCGTTAAAAGAATCGTAACTGGCATCCGCGATCCTGTAGCTGGGTCGGTATCGTTTCGCTGGGAACCAGGCGGTTGAAAAAAGAGGCGAGAAGGATCGGGCCGCGGGATCGTAGACACCGCGCGTCGTGGCGAGACCAGATAACCGGCGATATTAAACATAATTCGCGCGTTTATCGCGCCGCAGCCGCTCGTAATCCGGCATTCGATGCATCCGCGTGCGATGGCGCCGAAGCGGTCGGTCGTTTGCGCCGCGTGGAGAGCCCCGCGGAAAACAAAAGAGAGAGCCGACCCTTCGAAAACACGTCGCGATACCAACAGATGAATAGATAGAGGGGAAAAAAGGACGGCGGAGGGAACGAGCAAGACGGAGAGTGCGCGGGATCGAAAGAGGACGGCGATAGCCGCGGAGAGAAGAACGCGATGGTGGAACTGAGGAGAACGACATAGGGAAATAAACAGAAAATGAACGGAGGAATGGGACGAGAATGGACGATGGAAATGGTCGTCGCGAAGAGGAAAGAGAACTGGCAGGATGGGCAGAGGCGGCGAGAGGTAAAGAAACGACCGAAAGAAGGGACCGGCGAGGGGTCGCGAGGGTGGACTCCGGGGAAAAAGAGAGTTGATACGGCGAAAAGAGAGAGGGAGGCTCACCGCCGTTGGACATTAAGAACGTTTCGTGCGGCAATTTAACCTCGGACGTAGGGACGTCGAGGGTGGCGCGAACGGCGTCGCTGCGAAGCCAGCCCGTGCGGCTGTATAGACGTCGGAGGGTGGAAAGAAACGAGGGAGAAAGGACCCGGAATGAGACAGACAGAGGAACGTATAGCCGAGTTTTTGCGAGTTCTCCGCGCGTGCGCCTGCACACCTGGAGATTAGGTTTAACAGCCTTAATTTTAAAAAATTGCCACCTCCCTCTGGACGATCTACCCTGGCTGGACGACTACTCTTGTTCTTCCCTCGGCTCGTTCAACCGTTGACGCCAACCCCGCGCCTCATCTCGACACCCTCCTCACGGCGAGACGAAATTGCGCCGTTTTGCACCGTTTAGGATGAAGTTCTGGACGGAGTTCTCTGTTTCATCACCCAAACCCCTCGCCAACGGCCGCCTCCAACGATGACAACGCACCCCCGTAGGTAGAGGAACGTGAAGGGGTTCGGCCCATTTGCCGGCAGCCTGTATAGCACCTATACCGGTCGGGATTAGACGACACGAAGTGGCAGGAATATGTCGTCGGAATTTCGGGGAAAATTGTTTGGGGGTGGCCAACGGGTACGAGAGTAAACGTCGGGGTGGACGTAGTCATCGCAGGAAACTTCGCAGCCGTAGATTCTCACCACTCACATCGCTTTTCTCGATTAACAGAACTTATTGGAACAATATTTCTTGGAAACCAACAATTCCACGTTTCGTTCAATGTCGACGATTCTTCATTCAGTTTAAATTACATAGTTCTATATTCTTATTATTTAAGTCGTCCTCCTTACATAGTTTTCATTCGATGCCTTCCCTTTTTCGTACATAATATTTATATGGTATCCTTTCATGGGTTGATCAGTTCCTTTACGATAACTCGATCCTGCATTCTTTTTCCAGACGGTTGAAATCAGCATCCATTGAAAGATCGTTGCCAGTGGATCTGTAAGAATAAAACGGAGGCTATCAACGATGTGAGTATTGAAAGTGTTTCTTTTTTTAAGAATTTAATATCGTTTTAGAAGGGATAACAGAATGTAACGCGGAACCGGAAGAAGGTCGCATGCTTTCTCATTTAACGTAAACCAGTCCAATAATTCAGTACGCGGGCTCCGTGTCTGCTTTGGGCGCAAATAGGCGAGGCATCCGGTGCACTCGCGAATTTCGTCAGCCAAGTTGTGTAGATAGCGGGGTGTACGGAAGCAAAAGAGCATCTAGGCGCCTAGATTAATTAACAACTTCGTAGAACGTCCCCTCTCGCGGACCCCTTTCCGTGGAAATTTTCGTCCCCCTTCGCCACCCTCTCACGTGCTTCCTCTTTACCCAGCTATGCTGCCTGGCCGCAATAAAATCCACGTTGAGCCAGGTTCCAGACTCGTGTGAAATATCGCCGCGAATTATCATACCATCTGAAATTAAAGGGCTGAAATTTCGAGCTGGTACCACGACCACGCTGCTGCTCTGCTCGGCAGGCAGCAGCAGCGACGTGGCGCGGCGCGGTGCTGGGAAATAATTTTGATGCTCACTCTCTACTTGTATCCGCGCCTCGCCTACGTCACCCTTTCCGTACCCCCTCGGGCCGCTAATCCCGCACTGTTCGCTCTTCCTCCATCCCTTTACTCCTCGCGCGCTCTTCTTCGGCGGCGACCTAACGTGGAACAAACAGAGCCGAGCGCAGAGTCGCGGCAAGAGGGTCGAAGGACGAAGGCAGGCAGGCAGGCAGGCGGCTCGGTAACCGTGACGCTACGGGGATGACGACCAAGAAGAGCGAAAGAGACCCGAGCCGAGCCTCATTGAAGAAAGAGAGCCGGCCAGAAAGCGACGCCGTGCCGCGCAATGCCACGCTGTAGGTACAGCATTCTCGAGCGTGGACACGGAGAGACAGAGAGAACGTTAATGAGGAAAAGAGAGTTGGCCGTAGACAGAGGGTGGCCGACGAGTCGGTGGAAGAAGGAGAACGACTTCCGGCGGAGAGAGGTTCACGTTCCGGCGCCGCGGAGCGAAAGGGCGCCCTCTTTACCCGCTCGTGTGCATTTGCCTCCCTCTTCCTGCCCTCTTAGCCGACGACGAGCTACCCTCGTGCCACCCTCCATCCTCGCCGCGTCCTCCCGGCTTTTTTTCTCTCGCACGGCGCGCTGCACGTTTCCGGCACGGCGCGCGCTGCTTTTCCTGCTGCGAACGACGATTTTTCTTTGCCAGCGTCTGCGCGGCCACGCCCTCGTGCTGCAATGGCCGCGAGACCAAAATTCCTCGCGGGGGCGGCAACCCTTTTCCCTGCTACCCCTCGTTCTTTTCCCTTCTTCCTCGCGCCACCGGCTTTTCCCTCGCTCGTCCTTTTTCGACCCAGCTTTTCCCTACCCCGATTTTTTTTTTTCCATTCTTTTTCTCCCTCGCCGGTTTTTTTTCCACCCCTCGATAACTACTACCCCTGCAGTCGCTGTACCGCGTCCTCTCTCGTACTCTCCTCTCCCGTTCGTCTCTGTCTTTCCCCTTCGGGAGAGAGGGACGACGACAACGACGAGCACGGCACGGCGGCCGGCGGTAACTCTCGCCGGACTAGCTGTCCTTGTTTCTACTGCGGAAGAGTCGCAGGGGTGTGTTTTAAGAGGTCCCTCAAACAGGCCCGTGGCAACGACGCCGACTGTCTGTGTGCATTGTACTTGGGTCGTGTAATGTGTACGTACGTCTTTGATCGAGTGTTTATACGGACCGGGCTCAGGAATCGATTGGTCTCCACGGTTAATGAGTCGCGCTGAATGCTATTGATGTTTCCTATCGATTTATGAGAACCGTTCCGCGGCTCGACGGCCGGTGTGCAAGAAAATACGCTGGCCGTTCTCGTTAGACGATTAACTCATCCGCACGAGCGAACCAGGTCGATTCCGCGCGTATCCGTACAGGTAGACGAAGGTGGAACGCGATCGAAATCTGTCACGGTCGAACGCGGGTCACGCGGTGGATACGAACGTTGCTGGTTCAGCCTAAATTTTAACGCGGAGAAACGCGAACTCGGCTCGGCCGGGGGGTAGATTCGATGCGAGGCTTGATTTTTGATGAATCGTTGGAATCGTACTTGGCGTTTATTGTCGAAATCGATGAACCCGACCACGTTATAAAATAACGCTTTCCAGCGGGATCCTGTGCCGCGGCGAGGGGCTCGCGAGGACTCGATTTAACAGCCGATTATGCCGAACGATTAGCAAAGCTCGTGGATGTTATAAACGATAGATTTACAGGATTTAAGAGTCGGTATCTGCGGATTAGAATTTGAGATATAATCCCCACTTGCCGCTCTATGATTGCTGATAATGTGCTTCCCGTTATTTCATATTTACACCATTCACATCCTGAGAGTATCAAAAACGTCCGACCAGTTCTAATTCGAAAACATTTTAGGGTGTTATCAGTATAACAATTATATATTTAATATTCGAAAAATTAGAATTACTTTCTTTCTCAATGCTCTACTTTGTTTTTTTTTAGAAATTATTCCATCAGACTTAAACATACATCGATTTCTTGATTCCGTGTACCGAAAAGAAGCTAATATTGATTAGGTTTGAAAAATATGTACTCAGTTAAAGCAAACAAGCATCTTCAGCAGGCGGATCGATAATTCCCGATTCTAATCGAACGCGTAATCAATCGTTTCCGTGATTCGATTATCGTCCCTTCCGCTGGCGGTCTGTTCGGTAGGTTCACCTAACGTAAAATTCGGGATAGAACGAAGTTTTCATTCCCATCGAATCATGATCGATGGGAGAAGATTAAACATAGTTCTAGCCAGTGTAACAATAATGAGATGGAGCAGTTCGTTCTTCATCACGGTGCGTTTGTAAATGAACGAATAATTAACATCGAATTCGCTGGGAATACCATGAACAGCCATCGACGTGATACCCATCTCGCGATGAAATTTGTCTATGAATTTTGTCACGCGCCGGTAGCAGCCGAATTTTATTCTGAATACCAACCTAAATTGGAGCCGTCCAATTCCTGTCTCGCTTTATTAGCACGCGAACGGTCAAACGATAATGACGTTCCGAGGATCAGGCATGTTACATTGTTTAAAGCATATAAAAAAAAAAAGACAAAACAGTGTTCTCGTTCAGCGTCAACAATATTTGGCCAATAAGAATTTCGAGTCGGTTATTGATTAAGTGGAACGAGATAAATTGTACGTAGGGACGGTAAGAAAAGGCGAACAAGAATTGTTCCAGCGGGAAAAACGTTCGCGTTCGGCTCACAAATCTTCCGCGTAATTAACATTCTTCCCGGAGAGAAAAATAGAGGCGGGCGAGAAACGTTCCGGCTGATAAATGCAAATCCGCCGGCCGGTCCGCATTTCGCGAGATGTCTCGCGATTATAAGGTAATCAGAATATAAACCTACCGTGCAAAACAATAATTTAATGCGTGCACGATTATGCAGCCGCCTGTCTCACGGTTGGCTCAATGTAAATTGTTAATATTATACTGGCTACGCGATTAAAAATCCTGACTTAATGTTCTCAAAAATATTCCTTGCATCAACACTGTTGTTCTCGAAATAATTAGAAATAAATCGCTTAGGGAAATTTGTAAATGATTTTATAATCTTATTTTATAACGTTATTTTTAATGATTTTTACTGATCCAATTAATAGAGTTTGACGGGATTTATCAAAAATGTGTCGGATTGCAAATCTTCATAACTCGGAGCTGGCCTCTAACGATGGTTGCACTCCTCCCAACAGTGTGCTGGTAAAATTTAACGATATTTAAAGGGCTGGTTTACGAGCATCCATAATTATGCCACAGCCGCATGCAATTATCCCTGGATTTCTATCGGCTCACTCTATACGCTTCTCCCGCGTTCGAAACATCAAAATATCATATACTTAATAGCAGGTTTTGCAAATGCATACCATCCCGTTTCGATGATACAAAGAGGATCATTCGTCCAATCTTCCTTTCCTATCTCCACTGCTGTATAATAATTCAGCCCGTGTAGGTTTAATTCTCTATTTCAAATAGCAAATCACACAAATTCTATAGATAATAGTGGAACCTGTTCACAATAAAATAATATTGAAATTCTTGAGAAAAATCGAATTAAATGACGGAAATAAATATAACAGAAATTGAGTTCTGTGATGAATTAGGAAAAATTACTATCGCTCGGCTAAAGAAGGGGTTAACGCTTGATTCTGATGAAGCATTTTGACTTTTCCCATTTAGTTCGTTTCATCAGTCAGCCGTTTTGATCGGGGGAACGCGGAATATTGGTGAAAAGCCGGTGGGAACGATTTACGGATGGAAACGCGTTCCACAGAAGTTTTCATTGATGTCGTTCAGTTTCGAAGTCGTTAATTGCAATAGTTCGCGTGTTTCTACAATAGAAAACTAGCAATTACTTGGTCCGTCAGAAAAGGGTGGCGACGAAAATGGCGAACGTTACGATGACGGTTTATTTCCTCGATCGTTTTATATTCTACTCGTAAACCGACGGTAGCAACATTACTCGAGAGTCTGCTGGAGATCTCCACTCCAGGAAACTAAGGAAAATTCACTGGATGCGCGGCATTAAACTCTCGAAAACAAAAGTAATGAGTAATGAGCAGCTCCCCGGTATCGCCGCATCGATGAAGCGTAATATATTTTCGCGTAATTGCAACGGAACGCCACGGTCCGTCGTCTAATGAAGATCCCAGACCAAGAGAGATGCTCCGGAAATTGTTTAATCCGTCTGGTCGAGAACTGGCGTACGGTTTATAAATTTATCGCTTCCGGTCTCGTCGAGATTGCTCGAGAGTGCAATACGTGTCTATAGACGGGCGAACAAAGTCTCGCCGAGGGTAGAGAATCACGGAGGTGGTCCGCGACCTCGACGCGTCGAGAACCGCGTGTCGGCGCGACGAAAACGTTCACCTCGCGCGGCGTGATCGATCGGGCGAAGCCGCGATCGGTCGCATCGAAGTCAATGGGAACGGCGGGAACGGCTTCGTACGTTCGACTCGTGGAAAACAGATGGCCAAGTATTCGCCGCCCGCTCTCGCCCCGTGTCGATACTGGGTTGGCCGTATTTCCCGCGCGCGCGGCGGAGCGAGGGTGGATCTCAGTGGAAAAAAGAATACCGGGAATAAAGCGGGTAGGGGAAAAAAGGGTGGAAAAAAAGAGTGGTCGACGACGAACAGGTTGGTAGGGATTGAACGACGCTTTGCGCAGGATGCGAGGACGCCGGTGGGAGGTAGATTCGAGGGAAAAAGATGAGCCGTTCGGCGATGGAACCAGGTAGGGGTGCAGGTCGGATGTAGCGATCGGTGCCCGTCGCCGTTGGTGGGGGTGCGAAAAGAGCGAAAAAAGTAAGAGGGAAAGAGGCGCGGCACGGCGACGCGACGGTATCGGGGAAGGAAACTGAACAACGCAAGTCAATCGTGCGTCTCTTAATAGAAAAGTGGGGTCGATTTATGGGTTATAGGTAAACTGTGCTCTCACCCCCTCTATATCATCAGGCTCGTGTCCCTCCGCCCCCGTCCCCGGCTTCGATACCCTCTTTCCACGCTGTCTACACACGTCCAGAGGCGGCGACCGATCGGCCAGCAGATATCGCTCTTTCGTTTCCCATCGACACTATCCCCCTTTTTTGTCAACCGCGTACTCTCCGCGGCCCTGACCGACTGCCACACGTGAGAAATTTCCACGTGACGCAACGGACGCCAAGGACTACATCTGAGGTGCCGTTCAGGGTCACACCTGTTTTCACCGACAGAACTTTCAACTACGATATCGTTCATTAAGACTTCTTTTAATTACGCTCATTATTTTGCAAATTATGTACTTATTGCAATTATTCAAATTTGAAAATTAGACATTAATCAAAATTTTCTTTTTCTTTTTAAGCATTTCGAATTCTTTATTCTTTAATCAATCCAAAGAAAAATGTCACGTCAGAAATTTGTAATACAGAAACAATTTCATTGAAATATTAACTTGACGTATTAAGTCATGTCGTTACACCAGAATGGTACTCCTCGTCTTAACGGCTGTCCAACCTGTGACACGGCGTTCGCAACGGGTTTGATTAATAGTCGCGTCCTAATTTCCGCGGCGGTTGCATTCGCGCAAATGAAGCTTGTCGCGTGGCAAGAGTATTACACTATTTAAAAGGCAAACAATCGAAACGTACGCGCGCATGCACGCGGAACGAGGAGTTCGTCACCGAAGGGGAAAACGGAGTGAGATACCGGCCGAATAACTGACCAAAAAAAAAAAGTCAAAGAACGAAGCAAATAGAAAAATAAAAAATGGTACCTAGACAGAGACGAGATTTTTGTTTCTCCTACAAAATTTCTCCCATTCTCTGGCCGTCGTGATACGCGGACACGTTTTTTGAGATCGTTGCGATTCGCCGGAACGCTGATCGCGTATTACGGATGCAGCAAGCTGTATAATTCTCTGTAGCCCGGAGTTATAATGAACTGAATTTCCGAGATTTCGAATTCGTGAAAGGGATCGTAACGTTCCTCATCTCTCTATTCCAGTAATTTTTCCAGTAATGAATTTACCACATATGATTTATGTATCGTTTTTATTTCTGATTCGAATTAAATTACACCATTACAGTAACCAGCAACAAGTATGAGAAAATGCAATGATTTACGTGATCAGGGAAACTTTTATCAATAATTCTGTTGCATAGATTTGTCGTTGAAAAATTTTAACAATACGTAAAAGTTCTATGAGAAAATTGAACAATTCCATTAACGAAGCAGACGTTTCATCGAACCGTAATGTTTACAGGAAATGTCCGGTATTAAACAAATTAGTGACCGAGGAGTAATTTGAAAACGCGCGGATACGGGTTGTTGGCCTCCTCTAAATGGAGACGGCAGGGGGGTGACACGCGAACAGAATAGACATTAAACGGACATTTCCATCGGTACCTGATGTAACACGCGGACGCGCATAATTTCCAAAAATACATACATCTATTCCCCGTACACGCGCGACCGCTATCAGCCGCCTACAAACATTACCGATAATTACCATTATTGCTAATTGATGTATACGGAAAATTATATCATTCTGATTGATTCGTTCCGCATCAAAGCGGCAGTCATGAATGAATAACAAAAACGTGCCTTTTGTACCCGCCGCCCCTCGTTCCCCTGTCACGGAAGAATCCCGACGACACATAAATAATCAGGTCGGACACGCCACCAATCGAATTAATGACAATGCCGACGCAACGCGTTGCACCAGTGTTGGCCCTCTCTTTCTCTCTCTCTCTCTCTCTCTTTCGCTATCCCCGTCCGTTAGAATCGCGTTATCAACGAGAGCGATCAAGGTATCAACCGGTTACCGGTTTCTAATTTTGTATGCAAATCTGTCACGACCGACTAATTGAATCGAACGTAACGCGGGATCTATCTGGCTGATCGAGATCCCCGAAAGAGGAGAAAACGAAGCCACGGTGACGTTCGTCCGCTCGCGTTTTCGTCACGACGGCAACTGAACAAATTCGCGCGTCGTCGCGAAAAAAGGATCGCGCGTGAAAATTGAAGTTAACGCGGGAGATTAGATTCGAAATTTCCACCGGATTTTACTGCATTTATCTTCATAAATAAAGAAGTAAGAAAAGTGGGCCGTGGAGATTTTTTCCACGCTGATTAAAATAACACCGCGATTGGTACCAGGGTGAATATAGAGTGCAGGAAGAGGTTCGAACGGAACGAGACTGCGAGGCGTCGTTCGACGAGGAGCGCTCACGATCCAGAGACTAATAACCCGATTTCCTGTAAATTTCGCGTCGGCCGCTCGGTTCTTTTTTCCCGAGGAAATAACCGGTTTAATCAGGGACGGCTTCCTTTCCGTGCTATTTGCACGAAATTTCGGAGTTTCGAGCCCGCACGATACGTGGTGGGTGGCACAGCTGCGCCGAATGCCTGCTAAAATTAGGATGTGCGCGCGCGCTTCGGTGTGTGAGTGCGTGCTACCGTGCGTGTGCACACGTCTGCGTGTCTGAACGTGTACACGCGCGTTCTACTCGCGCTCGTCCTCCGTAGTAAGCTTTTGCGCTCTCTCGGCCGTGCTTGGCCTCTCACCCCCGATGAAAGAGAGACAGAGGGAAAGAGAGAAATGGCTCGCTCGCGCGCGCGCGCGCGCGAGCTCACCATTCCGCTCGACGATACGCGTCACGTCTCTGCTTCGGTCTCGCTTCGACCCTCTGGCTACGAGCTTTTTTCTCCCGTGTGTGCGCACGAAGGTCGGTCGCTGGCCAGTCGCGAGGACGAGGAGGACAGCGGAGAGAAAACGACAGAGGAAGCGGGAACGAGACAGTCGGCCGGCGAGGGTGGAAAAGAAAGAGTGGCAAGATGCGAGAGGGTCGATAGGTGGGCACCCGACCACCCTAAAAGTCCGCGCAACCACCGCCACCGGGGCCACCCTTCTCCTCTTTCCTCGTCGTTGTCCTTCCTTCCTCCGGCGTCTCACCCTCTGGCCTCGTCTCGCCTCGTGCCTCCTACGTACGAACCGGCGGCGCTCTGCGCGGCGCCGCGACGTGCCAGGGGCGCGACGGCTGCTTTATAAATATCTACCGTGGAACGTTAAACAGTTCGCTAGTTACTAATGAAAAAAGAAATAACGCTTAATATTAGTTGGTGCACCTTCGCCCGACCATTTGTCGACGAGCCGCGCGCGTTCCGCGACGACGAGACTGAAAGGGGTGAACGGACGTGCGCTCTTTTGAGTCATTTTCAACCGAGTAATCGATAAACGGGAGCTGGCCATCTAAGAATGTAGAAATTTAGGATCCTCTCTACGTTGAACGACAATATTTTTACGTAAAATAGGCGCGCTGTTTCTTTTTTAAATAACTAATTAGTTACACTGATTCGATTACTGCATAATTCTGTTTGCAGTATAAATATACCTATCCTCGGATTCAGTGATTAATTTCATACAATAAATAATTGTTTGATAAACGTTAATGCGTTAAATCTAAAGAAATCCCGCAATGAGTTTATTTTATTGACAATAAATACCCTCAATTATGGTAGCGATGTAAATAGGAGAATTTCTAAATCAAATTAAGAATGCTTCGCACAGCGTATCTCTTACGAAAAGAATTTCTCAATAAATATATTTCATATGAATTTCAAATTAATATTGTACTTTTATTTGATTTCGCGCAATGAACGATCAAAGGAATGGATCAGAATTCGCTGGAAAAAGTCGAACCGTCCATATATACGGAAAACAGATTATGAATGTTTGAGCGAATCGTGAAAACAGCGCAGAGTTTTTCGTATTCGCAGTTTTGTAGACGGTGATCGATACCAGGACCGGAGGGGCTTTTTATAACGTCTCCGGCGATAAATGTTAACGATCAGAGCCGGGGTGGGAACGCGAGGCGGGTTACACATAAGAGTGGCGATAACCGGCGATAATCTCGTTTTTTCTCGATACTTATTCATGCAAATATTTATAATTCACCGTAAGCGTTTTAATTGCGTTAGCACGGTAACAAGTACCTCGCACACCATGCGTTCATTAACTATGGAAAAATGGTAGGGAATAGGTCGGCGGAAGGTTGAAACCGGCCAGTGAATTTTCAAAGGAGAATATTGATCGCGCGCGGCCTCTCCGCCGAGTGGTATCTTCGCCTTTTGTAAATTTATTTGCATTCGTGGGACGCACTCCGCGGAAACGGAAAGAGGGACAAAGAGGAACGGACGGGGAAGAGGACGGGATAAACAGAAAGACAAAGAGAGAGGCAAGCAGAGAAAAATCAGGAAATTTGATCTCTCCGCCCCTATATGAGGCGCGAGTGTGCCGTGTGTACAGTTAATTTAATTATCCGTGCATTTCGGAAACGGATTTGTCCTTTGTACGGGGATAATAAATTCCGTGGAAATGCGGAGACGACGCCGCGGAAAGCTGTGTTTTGTACAAGAAGCAGACAGTGGGTAATTATCAATACACTGCGATGCGGGTTTTTCCTAATCAAATAGGAACGGTAAGTAAAAAAGGGAAACAGAATCGGAAACGATTTGTTGTCGTTGCGCTTGGTACCGGTGGGTGTATCGAAAATTGAAGGAAACGTCGATCAACAAGCTTCAACATATGTCTTTATCATTACCGAGCCAGTTAATTGGAAATTCATATAAGCGCCTAAAATATGCAAATTCGGGACAAAGAAATTCATTTTGAAGTTTAATTAAAAATGAGCCGAGCAAAAAAACAGAGGGGAAGAGTGGAAAACAGAAAAAAAATGGGAGGAGAGAAAGAGAACGAGAGATAGAAAGGGAGAGAGCGACGGAGGGATGGAGGGAACAGAAATCCCCGCTATTATACGTCAAACCTGGCGCACCTGCCTCCCCGACGAATATGCAGCGAAATTAAATCAGGCTGAAAATATCTTCGTAATGAGGGAACCATGGAGGAAAGAAGTGAGCGCGGATGGTCGAGCCAGGGAAAAAGGCCACGCGTGCGTGCGGTCAGAGTTGTCGAACGAGCCGAATTAAAGCGGCGGATGTCTGAACGGAACGGTGCAACGACCCTCCTGCGAAGGAAAGGCCCGCTTCCGGTTGAAAGTTCGCGTTACAAAGCGAACAGGACAAGGTCCGTTCATGGTTTCGAGCGTTTCGTTCCGTCCGCATACACGCATCTCGCCAGGAGAGAGAGAGAGAGAGAGAGAGAATTACGCGTACGCGCCAGTCCGCCTCGGAGAGCGCCAGAGCTGACGTCTGAGATTTAGAAGCCGCAAAATAACAAAAGCTTAAACAATTTCCGGGCAGCTACAAAAGCGAGGCCATTCTCGCGGACCAACGTCGCGTCATTGTTTGGTCTTGCGGCCGACGAGCGAAAAGCGGGGGGTGGACTTCGCCCTCTGGCGAACGACGCGGAGGGCAGCCCGGCACGTTAATATGTCGCGGAGACGCGATATCGCTTTAAATGCTGCGCCGTGCGGTACCCTATTAAGAAGAAGACCCGAGAGCTTAACGCCCGGGAACGAGCTCGTGAAACATTCGGGCAACCGTTTTTTCTAATGGCCGCATATGAAGGTTTTATTTGGCAGGGAAACGACGCGCGTTTGCGTTTCAGATTTTTTTTAGAGAAATAGATTAGGGTGTTGCTGTATACAACTCTCAGACCTGAGATTTAAGTATATATTGGCTATACAGTCAATCCTAAAAGTTTATGTACCTTAGAAAAACGCTTTTCCTATAATTAAAAAGAAATTAGACGTCGGAAGAATAATGCTAATAATAAATAGCTATGTGCTAAAAAGTATAGAAGGAAAT
>NW_017155624.1:1802054-1829205 GCF_001652005.2 Ceratina calcarata
TGCGTTTCTAAAGTGCATAAACTTTTGGGATTGACTGTATAGCCAATACATCCATAATTTATATCCTTGAAGTCCGAGACTACTTTCGTGGCAGGAAATATCTATAATTATAATTTATAATAACGATATAGATAATATTCGAAGGCAATCGAAAGATGGCAGTATTTCTATAGGAGCCTCTTCATTTCAATGGTTTCATTAATTTATATCGGAAAATACTTTAGGAAAGAATTAAAGTAAATATAGATAAACGTAAATAGAATATGCTTATTAAAAATTCTGCAAACTACAAATTTTTATGTTTATTTATCAACAGATGAAGAATGTTTAAAGAATTTAATTATTCGACATTTCTCTCAAAATTAATCTATAATGGATTGATATCAAACTTTACACTGTTCGACTTAATAACTTCTCCACCTATTTTAATTAATATAAGATATGACCTCAGAAGTAAGTAACGTACAAGGACGCTTTTAAAAGGTAGTAGAAAAAAGGGAAAAAGGGGGAAGAAGGAGACGATCCTTCTACAAAGGCAAAACTCGTGTCTCCACTCGAAAAGCGCGATCCTTACCCCGGCTACTTGTCCAAGCGGACAGCGCGCTGAGCATCTAGGGCGATTTACGTGTTCTGAAATATCAAAGAACCCTTTTCACCGAGGCGAGGGACGGTACGAGGAGAAGAAGAAGAAAGAGGGTGGAAGGTCCTCGGTCTGCCGCGTCGTGTCTTGCAGGGACAGGTTTAAGCTCAGGTCGTGACGGTGTAACGGCGATAGTTGCGGTGGTAGTGGTAAGCGACTAGGCAGTATTCTCGACAGAGTTGTTGGCGGCTCTGCGTGGGTGGTGGTACCGCAGCAGTGGTCGGTGGGTGGTGGTTCAGGCGACGGTTATCAAAATTGCGCGTGCCATTATAATTTTAAAGCCGGCTTTCCTCGCAGTACCGCCGCCTGGTCGTTGGACCGCAGGAGTTCTGGCAGTGGGTAAAAGAGGAGGAACATAGAGAAGCGCGGGCAGGACGAGAAAGGGGTTGGAGGAAGTGCCGGCGGGTGGTTGGGTGGTACGGAGCAGGAAGGTAGAGGAGAAAGAGGAGAAAGGTGGACGAAAGGGTGGCGGCGGCGGCAACGAGGGTGTCGGTGGGTCCGTGCACACGCTGGGGATTGAAGTTCGGTACGGCACACGGGGGTGGACGAGCGAGAGAAGGGCCAGAGGGGGTGGGTCATTTATTTCCCTCCCGCACGGCATAATTTATCGCGAGGATTTTCGCGAGAGCACGCAGAGAGCACCGCGATAGAGGAAGAGCTAGGTAGGCGAGAGAGGAGAGAGAAAAGTAGCAAAAGGGTGGGTCGGGACACGGGGAAGGGTGGAAAAAGGGTGGTCTGCCGGTGGCGGCGGCTGCGATGGTGGTAGGTACGCTGCGCTGCTGCGGCAGCAACTCGCTCGGGGCATCAAGAAACTGATGTAAATGGAGGCAAAGTATACGTTCGTACGAATGCTCGTTCCCGTGTCCTCATCTTTGATAAAAGGACCCTCGATTTACGGCCATCTGCGCCCGGGATTTTGCACGCGAATTTCGAATTACGTTGTTAACGATTTCAAGCAGACCGACGTTGTCCCCAGCCTCTCACGTATTCAGCTTCTATTCTCCCAGATTGCGCTGCTACCAAGCGAAATTATGTCTTGCTTTTATCGGATACGCTTTCAAATGCCGCGGTGTCCAATCGAGGAAACAATCTGAAATATTAAAACGGCGATTTACGTTATCCCTAAAAGAGAGCGTTCGATCGATCGTTCCATCGATGGCTAAATCATCATATTATATTCACGCTTTCGAGCATCGATAATGCAATTTATTATTTCAAAACGTTGAACGATATCCATCCGAAACGTCGATTTTGAAGCCGGTTATTTAAATAGAAAGTAGATGTACCCGAAACAATCGTAACAAGCCGGCCCGGTTAGAATCGTTCGTTTATTATGCAGGTATTTACTTTAGTTCATTATGAAATGACAGGCATCATAATTAATGCCAAACGTATTTCGCGATTAGAATCGTGGAAGCGAGTGGGAGCAAATTTTCCACCGTAAAACACAGTCGCGCACCGAGCGACAGGCTTTGAAGCCGTCGTGCCGTATCAATCCGTTTACACATTACAACGCAGCGGCCGCGTATGACGATTTACCCGTGAAATTTTCATCAACGCTTGCCATAACTGACAAAAATAAAAAATTAATTATGATTATTCTACGTTTAACGTGTTCCACTATTATCCGGATATATATTCAATATTCATCGGTTATATTTAAACACTGCGACGCACCTCTCCCTTCTAAATGTCTCCTTTCGTTAAAATTAATCCACGATTCGAACATTTCTAAAATAGATCGTTTCAACAGGAGCCTTCAAGCAGATAATAAATTCTTTTTAAGATATATACTTTAATTTTGACGATTACATGAAAGGTAAAATAAGAGAGTTTCAAAAATAAATTAGGGACTGGATATTAGCCAGAGGTGACTGGCAAGAAATACAGAGACGGTCGATCAGGTATGAATCGAAATTTTGCGGGAAATGATAGCCGGAGAAAAACGTGCCTTGCCTCGAGTTATTTATCCGGCGATCGATTACTTACGTGTTATTGTTTCATTAACAAAAGGATACGAACGGGCGACGTCCGCGTTTGATATATACTCGTATTTCGATGCTCCGTTTCTCCTTTTTTCATAGCATACGGCAGACATTTTTCTAACAAAAAATCTATTTCGTTTAAAAATGTTCACCGATAGAAACGGCGATTTGCTGAACAACGGAGCTACACGATTGCCTATAGGTAGGCAAATGTAATATGTGGTATACTGTCTTCATATGTACGTCAGAGTGATATATTAAAAATTAATAAGATGCTACAGACGTGGAGCAGTTTCTCGGTAGAACAAGACCGAAGCTGGTAACCCTAAATTTTGCGCGATTCTGGTCGTTTTACGAATATTATTGGAAAGATAATGAGAGTGCAACAGAGTCTTGAGCAACGAACTAGGTCCCGATGCCAAGTCGACGTTATCGATTAGAAACGAATTACTCTTCGTCTACGATAAAGCCTGACACAGTTTAAAGCCAAGACCATATGACACCCTCGACCGCGTGACACTATCATTCATACTCGTCCATCCATACATCCAATCCTTCTCATCTGTATATCGATCAGCGTCCACGCGTTGCCGGGATTGAGGGGTGACGGTGGAAAACACGCGAGGACGAGAATTTTTTCCGTGACCGCAGCCCGATTGGGCGAAAAGAGTCGGATTGCCTCGCGAGAAAGGGGTTCGATGAGCGGCCGAGAAGGGTGACAAAGTGCGAAGGGGCTGGCCACGGAATTCTCATCGATTCGCGGAGCCTTGAAAGTCTAAGGCAGGGTTATTTTGAAATTGATCCCGAGGTCCGTTCGGCGCCATCGTCCGCGGAAAAGTTGCGTACTGCGCACACCCGTGCACAGGATGCCCCCTTCTACGACCCCTTTTCCGCCCCTGCGGCGCCGACAAGGACCAGGAGACGCGACACGCGTACCGCGTGTACGTGCAGAGGCACGCGCGCGTATATGTATTATAAAGAGAGGGGAGGAAAAGCTCGGAAAGCCGCCCTCGCCGCGACCTCAGAGGGGAAAAATACACGTCGAAGTGTGCGGATCTGCGAGGGTGGCCGACGATGTGTCGCTGTCGCGGTCGCTCGTAGTGGTAGCGTTGCTGGTGCTGGTAGCAGGGTGCGTCGGTGGAGGTGGATAAAAAATACGCCGACTCCGGATTGGACCATTAGCCTGGGGTGGGGCACCTTTTCAACTGTCGTCCCTCTTTCCTCGCCACCCCGAAAACCGTCCTCGAGCCGAGCCGCGGTGGCGTCGCGTCGTTCACCCCCAGAGCGCCCCGGTGCTTTCACGGAAAATATTTTTCCTCGGGAACTCGGAAGCCGGGCGCCGCAGAAACCCCATACGCCACTGCGCGTTTACACGATACCAGTATTGTTTCGCGAATCTAAATTCGCCCTGACAAACGGCCACCGGCACAGTCCATTGTGCTCCTCAGCCGGTCAAGATTCAAAAATATTTTCCAAGAAACCCTCCGGCTACTTTATTATTCCGCGCTCAGAACGGATACCGGGGAAACAGTATTATGAAAATATCTGTCAGGCATAAATTATTGAGTAACTCTGAAATGCACATCATGAGAGAAATCCGGTTTTTTAGATAATATTACAGCCTGTCTTTCAAAACAGATCATTTTGGAGATTGGAAATTACTCTGGCATAAATAGCAAATTATAATACATTCCTCCGTTTCGAGTAGAATGCGATAAGTGATATATTATTGAAAAGACAAATTAAAATTGTATACATTTGTAATATTTATTAAGAAGCCAATACATTTCGAACAATTTCGCGATTATAATAATTTGCTGATAGCAACGAGGCGTTTAGCTATCGAAACCGAGGACAGCTGGAAAGTCATGCGGAGCTTTCGCAAAGCGTTACGCGTGGACAAAATACAGAGAAAAAGTGAAATAAAACGAAAAAGAGGGAAGAAAAACGGGCGACCGGTGAACGGCTCCTTGTCGCTTAATGGAAATTTCTGGTTCGAGCGCGACGAACGAGCGACGAGCCAGCCTCGAAATGTAAAAATTGTCACTTTCAGCCGCGCCGCTGCATAATACGCGTTACGTAGCGATCAGCATTCATAGAATAATTTCGTTCTAGAGACTCGCGCGCGTCCTATCCGCCCGTCACGGCTGACAGGCTTCCCGCGGACCCATTTTAATTATCTCATCCTCTAAATTATTCGCTTGGGAAAGTTCGACTTCCTACAACATCCGACCCTTTCCTTTTCTCTGTCCACTGCGAGAATTATTTGAGAAATACTTTTCGATTAACTCGGTCCCCTCTCTTGTCCATTCGCCGAAAGAAACCGCGGAATTTCATGCGGAGAGCTTCAGACTGTCAGATACTCCCTGCGCTTGAAAGCTGATTTAAAAAGTTGGCAAGTCTACGCGCGCTCGGAAGAAAGGATTGACAACAGAAATTATACGACGTCAAATGGATGCTTTAACACGAGATCAGTGCTTTTAGAATCACTTTTAATTGAATATAAAATAACACATAGGGTGAAGCCAGGATTCAATAGAGGAAAATGAAGTTCTGTAAGGGATAAATGAAGCGAAAATAATTTCGCGATATTCCTTCGTCACGCCGTTGAAACCAGACGGCGATCGATGCGTGAACCTTATCATCTGAAAGTCAAAAATTCTGGAGCGATATAATTTGCGCGTCGGGGACGAAGACCTCGTGATAATCGAAAGGTTTCTGGTCCCGCTCAATTTATCTTTAAATCGTCCTCCCGGAGGCGTCATTTTATTCAGGAAATCGTTCACGGCCGGATGCCTTTTCATAATTCCCCGTAATGTCCTCCTATCGGGCGCGTTTCTACCGCGAACCGGTCGGCCGAGGGAAACGACGAGTGCAAATAGGGTGGACCTCCCGGGAGAGGGAAGAAAAAAATGAACCGAGGTGAAAAAAAAGGAGGAAACGCGCGCGGGGGATGAAAAAGAGAAAAAGGCGGACCTCCAGATCTCGACACACAGCTCGACGCGATAATTAATCAAGCTAAGAAAGCCGTACGACCGTGAAACGTTGGCGTCGGCGACGGGGATGGCGGAGGTTGAGGTAAAAGAAAAAAAGTTCGAGGGAAGAGACGACGTCGGGACGAGGGGTGGGTGAGTCGCGAGAGCTGAATTCCAAACAGAGAGGTGGCAGCAGCTTGTAGGCAGGGAATTTGGCGGGAAAAGCGAATCCAAACACGACGACGGGGAACACGCGGAGCAATACATCACGTTCTTCTAGTAGCGGAGGGAAGAAACGGTGAAAAAAGAGGGAAAAAATAGCCGAGAGGGGGTAAAGAGAAAAAGAAACGAAACTGCGAGCCGAGTAGAGTACGAGAGGGGGATAAACGTTTCTCCTACCATTGCGCCTCGTCGTCCTTCTCTGGCCAGTCTAAACTTTTTCGTTTTTCTCCGTCGCTAAGCCCCTACCATCTTCTCGCTTCTTTTTTTAAAAAAAAAACCGTCGCTCCGTGGTGGGAGAGAGCGATTCCACCCCCGCGGGTGACAGCATCCCTTCTACTTTTCTTCCACCACCAACGGTTTCACCGGGTCGGAGTAGGGACGGCAAGGCGGCCGAAGGGTAATTTTTAAAACGCCACTTGTGGAAAATAAAAATTAGCCCAGAGTGGGAGAGAACGGTCTGATCGTTTTTTCCGTGGTAACAAAAGAGAAGCATCGCGCACAGAACGTAAGAACCGGAGGGGAGAAGACGCGCGACCTCCCGTGGAACGGGGATCATTTTTCAAGAGGGAGTGAAAAAAGTCGAGAGTGGGAGGATGAGAGGGGTGGTTTGAGAGGAGAAGAGGTCAGCGTCGAAAATTGGTGGGAGCGTGAAACGAAGGGGAAAACGGAGGAACTTATCGAGGGTAGCGATACGGTGACCATACCACCTCCTCGGTCTCCGTCGAGAGGATCCGGAGAAATTTACAGGATGTTCTGGAGGAGGCATCGTTCTCTGACCACCTCCAGTTGACACACGCTATGGTTCACTCAGAGTTAGGGAGGGTGGTTTCGATCCGCGGGGGCGATCGGTTTGGCGGGAGACCGTCGAACGTTACAGGATAAAAGTGTGCTTAACGGCTGACCGATGTACGCGCGCGATGTTGTACAGCTTTGATGCCATTAACGCTCGGATCAATGCCGCTGAGAATTAACGTAAGACTAAAGGGGGTGAGCGCGTGTCACGCTCTGCACCGGGAATTTTCGCTGTTTTCATTCGAACTACGTCGATTGTTACCGTTGACGAGATTTTAATCACTCGCCTTGCAATGTCGAGATTAAAACACCATTGTAATAAACTTAAGTCGTATACACGACGAAACTGCGGCCTTTCACTTTGCTCCATTCAGCATCATGGAAATTTTAAAATTGATTGAAAAATATTTTAACTCCTGTTTAATGTATATATTTTAAAAAGGCTATCAAGAGTCTGACTAGAAAGCATTTAAATGATTATTTAGTTGGCAATCAATCGGCTATCCACGGTCGAAAGGCACACGATGTATTTTAATGTATTAACAGAGAGATGGCACGGCAGGGAAAAAGTGAATCCGTCGTAGGCAGCGACGCAATCCCTAGCTCGGGCCCTCTCATCGATGGAGGATCAGAGAAATTTATAGGGTGTTCCAGGAGGTATCCGCGCTTCGCGTAAATTTATTGGCACGTGCGATGTGTCACGAAGAACTACCTACGTTATAGTACGGGAACGGTTCGATCAATTTGCCGCGGGTGTTATAGGTAACTTGACAGACGCGCATCTTTAATCCTCGAACCGGCCGAACCGTGGACGTGGAAAAAGTTTTAACAGATATATGTATGTATGTACATGTACATGTACATGCCCGAGCATACCTGATCAGGCTCGGTAGAGTTTCGAATGAAATGCGCGATCTCCTGTGATAGAAAATTATTGCCATTGAATAAATTAGACCATGATGAATATGTGGAAACTTTGAAATCGCCTAGGAAAATTGTGAATATTTAAAGAAAGAATATTTTACGTGGTTCCTTATTAATTAATATCTGCTACCATAAATATTAAATACAGCGTAAATTTTCGCGTAAATCTTAAAAAAATATCGTCTAATATCTGTCTAAAAAATAATAAAACTTATTCGACAATTTCCTATTGGCGTTGGCGTAATGAATCGCTCATCCAGCACTGTTAACCGAGAATTGGTGAACGGTAAAAAGTATGCATATATGTATGTATGTATACGTATGTATACGTATATGCGCGGGCGCAAGTGGCTACCTTTCCATCCTCCTCGCTCGAAATTTAGAGAGATTTAAAACGCTGGCTGGAAGTATTGCTCTGTTCCCATTTATTGGCACGTGCGATGCGTCAGGAGAAAACACGTTACGGTACACTGACTGATCGGTTTGTCGGGAACACGTCGAACTTTCCACGGTGAAAGTTCGATCGAGGCACTGCGCGCTTCCAACGACCGAATGCACGCGAGGGTGCATCGAACGGATTGCGTAACGGCTCGAACGCCGTGCCAGAGTCATGACAGTTCCTATCGGACTTTTTCGAATTCCTTTCGCAGGCCCTTCGCTCTTCGAGGCGCACACTTAAATGATTGTTTTCAGACTTGAAATAAATTGCCCTGATTCCGTTCATGCTTTGATTTCTAACGGGATTCAATCTGTACTTTGTTGTAGTAATTGCGAAGTATTTTATAAAAGACGTAAGAGTTTCAGAAAATTAAGTCTATGAAAAATCCACCCCAGAATCAAGCAAACAGCGTTTCTACTAAAAAGACATGACTTAGGCCAATTTAAACCCGAAGCAGTGATGCAGAATGTTTTAAAAGCACTCCGCACAACGGCTGCATACGCAAAGCTTATAACAACTTCTCTGGAGTAATTTAACATCCCGGGAAGAAAACGCGAGGTGTGATAAGACAACGTAAAAAGCGAGGTACGAGGGTGCGATGAAAAACGACTGACGGGTGTGGGTAATACGAGGAAGGTAAAAATAAAGTGGAAACCCACTTGAGGAACGTACCTGGAAACTGAGATAATTTTCTTGGCGGAAGGAATGTTATACGAACTTCCACGTTTATACATATTTAATTCTACTAAAAATTTTGACAAATCAGATTATTACAAAATATTTATTTCTAATAATTTTGAACGAAAACCTTGTCAAATAACGTAGAAATCCCCTACGTTTCGGAACCAAGGAAATTCATGACGAAGGCTTAACGATCGTTTTTCATCCCTCGAAGGAGGCCAGACAAAACTTTCTCGTGACGCTTGAAAATTGCACCTGCGTCCAATGTGCTTCGCTCCGCGGATGGCGGGCTGGCAGTGGACGCGACAGAAATTGCGAGTAAAAATTAATTACCGCGCGCATCTGTCCTCCGATTTTCGAAACGGAACGAACCTGCCATCGATTTTTCGCCCGTTGACAAGCCCGCGCGTTTTCTGATCGAATTAATCCATCCGTGGCCCATTGTCCACCGCGGGGCGACGCATAATTCCAGGCCGCGTTTTTAGGCCGCGTGTGAATCGCGTTCCGTCAACGCGAATCACGTTAGCGCGGCGTGCGGCGCGTCGTTTCGCAAGCAAAAACGGTCGAAACTTGGAAGGTGGCGGCCATGATTCTCGGGGCCGCGAACGGGCCGGACATCCGGCGGGAGATCCGCAATTAAACGCGGACAGGAAATAGCGCGCGCGAGCGCGCGAGGTAAATTGAAAAATTTCGAAATACCGAGCCAGACGACCACGCCGATCATCCGCTTGCGGTTTCGTACGTGAAACGCTGCTCTCTCGCCCCCGAAACCGTCCTCCTCCCTCGCGTCCCCGCCTGCCACCGTGCCACGCGGTCCGCCGGGAAATCGTGTTAGAATTTCACGATTCGATTGAAAACGATTGAATCGACCGGCCTCCCTTGATCTGCACTGGAGAAGATGATTTTTCCAACACCTGGCGTAATGAAATTTATACTGACTCTCCTCGCGGTGTACAGTTGTTAATACACGTTTTCGTTAACGTAGAAGCATGCTCTTAAAATGTTTGTAATTCTTCATCCCCGAAACATATTCTGACCGACAGATTTAAAGTGAACGTGCTTTTTGAATACCAATTTCGATCTTTCGCTAAATCGGTCACTGAGATAACGTGCAGAAAAAACGAAGAAACGAAGGCTTCAGTACTCGAAGGAAACAAGCTTATAGGCTGATTCATTAATTTAGTACAAGTAATCGTTTAAAAAAAGTGTCCAGTTGTCTCGCGTTATCGCTGGAGCCTTTGCTTCAACGTGATCGATTGTGCACGTTATCTCAGTGTTCAGAAACGAGTTGAGATCCTAAAATAAAACGTCTAATCCAGTGGCTTAAATACAGCAGCATACCGACTTCTACCGTTCGAAAACGTTATCGAATTTTTGACGGCCAAGTGACATAACACAGTACAATCTCCCTGTGAAAAATTCGAAACGCGTGCAGTGTTTCATAGCAATGACTTTCTTGGATCAATAAGGGATCTACGATACGAGAGGCTCGTCCTCTGCAATTGCCTCTTGATCGGCCGCTAAATTTTATACGTCGAAATAAATGCCAATTAGACGCGAGGGTGGTCGAGCGCGACGCGCTTTTAAATTCTCTGTCACAGGGAAACCGTTGAATCCGTCTTAAGCCGCGTTCACCACGGCCGCCCCGACCCTCCGCGACCGGTCCTGCCTTTTTTTTTTCCTCGTACGACAGTGGGCGCTTAATACCCTAATTAATGTAATTTGGTTTCTATACCGGCACAACTCCCAACTGTCCGACCGAAACCGTTCTATACTACTCTCTCCCAGCGTCCCTCCGATGTACAACACACCACTTCCGTCCCTTCCTGCCCCCTTCGTGTCTCCGTGGCGTCTCTCTAGCCGGCTCCTGTATATTCCAGCCAGCCATCGGGTCACCCCCTTTCCGGCCGCCGAACAGCCCGACGGTCATCTAAACTTTTCCCGTAATTAGTTATAAATTTCATTCGCGTTCTACGTAACAATATTCGTGCACGACCTCACCGGAACACTGTGTACCGATGTGTACGTGCACGGGCCGGTGGCCGAGGGGAAAGGAAAAAGGAAGCAGAAAGCAGCACGTAGCGGAGGGGTGTGCAGAGGCGATAGAGAAAGAAGGAGAGATCGGGGAACGGTGGGTGGGTGGGGGAGAGTGGGGACGGTGAGGTGGAAGACAGAGGACGCGAAAAAAGGAGACGGAGAAAGAGGGTGGCGGAAGGACGGCGAGAGCAAAGTGCGAACGATCGACGAAGAGGCACGGATGGACCGAGAAAGAGAGGTACAAAGCAGTGGATGGTTTCTGGTTGCCGCCAGTGACGCTGAGTAAGCTGGTACCGAAGAGGGGGGAACGGCGGTGGAAATGGAAAATAGAGGGGAATATTATAGCCGGAGGTTCGATAGGAGAGGGTTGAAAGAGGCCGGAGTTCAGCCGCCGACGCGCAGAGAGAGGGGTTGCACTAACGAACGACGAACGAACGGCGAACGAACGAACGAACGTACACGATGGATCAGAAAGAGAGCGGGACGGAGAAAATTCGAGCCCTCTACACCCTCTAACCGGAGCGTGCTCTCTGGTGGGGGTGGCGGCCATTTTGCGAGCCGCGAAAAACAGCCCTACCACGAGATAGCGCAAAGGGGCTTTCTGCCACCGACCCCGCAATCCTTCCAACCCCTGCCACCACCGTCGCACCCTGCCTGCTGTTCGTTCGTTCGTTCGTTCGTTCGTTCGTTCGTTCGTTCGTTCGTTCATTCTCGCGCTTACTCTTTCTCGCTAAAGTTTCTCTCCACCCGTTACGGAACACCGTCACCCCCCTTCGCGTATACAGCACGCGCGCACACACGCACACCGGCTCTCCCTCAGCCGCTCTTATTCCCTTGATTCCCCCTACGATCCTGTATTAAGCGCAAAATGTGGACGAACATTAGGCACTAACGTTTTACTTTAAAAATACATTCGTATTTGGGAGGATCTCCGGCTGCCGTACGAGCCTCTCGGGCTTTTCCACTGGGCTTGATTGTCTTCTGGAGGATGCATCTCGGTTAGATGGAGGGTTAAACGGGAATGGTTTCTTTCTAGTTTTGTCGGTTCATTTCCAAACGAAGTACACGTTCTACGCGCATCGATCATAAAAACCACCTTAGTTGCGCATTGCTAATTCTGGAACTTTATTGATCAACTAATATTACATATTAATTATGTGCATTAAACGATAAACGAACTATATTAATTAGACTAATAAGTATTATATAATCTATATAACTACGCAAATCTACGATCGTAATTTTTAGAAAAATATGAGAGACGATGAATTAGATAATTTAATAACAACTTCCTATAAAATTTATAATCTTAATTAATCAAATCTATCGTTAGGTAGATTTAATGACTGTGTAACTTTACACAGACTAATAACGTATTTGTGTTTAACGAACGATTGTTTGACGATCGAGTTAAAAATACTCCCCGGGGATGAAAATTACACGGAAACTTCCCTCGAATCGCTGTGACGCGCTGGTCAGCCAAAACTGTTCGATCATACCGATCCCCGTGGTGATTATCGAATTACCAAACATCAACATGGAAATCGTACGAAAAGCGTAGTAAACATTCAAGTAGTATGCCAGTCCAGCGATCTCGAACTATTATGCGCAAACGTATAATGATTATCTCGTCGATTTTCTTGTTAGATAGGACAATACCATAATTTGGACCTTAGCTAGGAATGTAACTGGATTCGAACGGCAAATGGACAGTGAACAGGAGAGGAGCGCCGGAGACGTGATGCATGCGCGATAGGTATACTTAATTAACGTGTCGCCGATGAAATCGAAAGTCCCCGTGACCCAGATACACCGGGAAATTAAATTATTGTTATTTTCGGAATCACCTGTTGGCAATACTCCATCTGATAATATCCAGCGAGCCGCAGAAGCGACGCGACGCGACTCGATATACCAGTGTGTATCTCTACATACACAGCGTATCGCCGCGCGCAGCGTTCGCTGATTTTTCGATATTTTCCACGAAAACTTTGACACTCGACAAATTACGGGTATTGCCCGTTTTATCGGTAATATTGGCCGGCCTCCCCGATATAATTACGTAATGCCGACGATTGTTACACTGTTTACATTATTACCAGCACGGTAGCGGTGCGGCTATTTGTTTCGAAATCAACACGTGGGATGTTTTTGCTTTTCGCAAAGCGTCGCCGCACGCTTATCACTCGGCTGCTATTTTTCATGACCCGGTAACATTCGACCCACTGTCTTTGATCGTGTGCTGGCCTGTTCGATCGAACACTCGCACGAACGCCCGCGAGATTGGTTGGTTTTAATATTCTCCAGTCGCAGAATCGAAGGGATAATTAAATCGTTCCGTTCGTAACTTCGATTGTTCCTAATATTCTCCAGAAATAAAATTGTAGTTTTAATTAATTGATAATCAAAGATTAGAAATAAAGTGCAATCGTTTTGAAACAGTTATTTAATTAGTGAAATATTTTTAGGAACCGGAAGAATATCTTTGTCATGTAGGAAACTGAATGCAGAGGTCAATCGATCCAATCAAATCCATCAACTCGTTCAAACACTAGACGGTTTTAGTTTCAATATCAAATGTTTTACACAAATTTTTTCCATATCGTTTTTGCCGATAAAAATCGTCCAAAAGGTAAGCCCCAATACAGTCTGCCAATCCCTGTCAAGGATGCGTCACTTTCGTTTTCAGTATTCGATCTTTTCGTACGCGTAGAAATGCATTTATGGAAAATAATGACTGAAAGGAAGAGCAATAACTTTTGCAAACATAAACCGTTGATGATCATTGCATTTCCATTAGCAATGATGAACAGTTTAATCATAAAATTAATTATTGGAATATTAAAATTTCCCTACAGCATTCTCCGCATAATATGATGTCCCGAGTATCGTTCAAAATGATTTTCAATCATTGCTTTTAAAAGTAACGCTCAATCGATTGATCAATTGTTCGTTAATTAAATCTTGCGTTGGCCTTAATGCGATTATTTTCAGATTTGATTTCGTGCCACGTTTTGTATCATCACCGTTATAAATATTCAATGCCATGCGAACACGATGATAAAGTAAACATTTCATTGAGGAGCGTCCCGCATATTTTGCAATAATTACATCTACATTATGACCACAGATAGTGAATTCCATCGCATAATTTCTCGTCAAGCATTGTCCCATTTAGAATTATGTATATTAAAAATTGCAATGTTAAGTACTCGGGTTTGCGAGGGTGTCGAAAGCTTTGAAATGAATACAGGCTCCTCAGTGAACCTGATACTTACACCGGTCAAAGTTTAGGCTATTCAATACTAGATATCGACCGCGGAGTGTCACAAGTCAGGTTGACCGTGTCGCGTGTCACTCATCTCCTTTATTCGTCCGGATCACACTGGGCCATCACCCTTAAAGCGTTCAACCGGTTATTTGGCGATCGGTCGCCGAGCAGGTTTCCCCGATCGCCGCCGCCTGAGTTGGGCACCGAAAGCCGCAGGTGCAACGAGCGAAAAATTGATGCCATCCCCCAAACGCGTTTGGACTTTATTTGGAGAGGTTTCGTGCGGCGTTACACCGTTCCTCGGTACCCGCGAGGGTCGCTCCGGCCTGCGTGGAAAATAAGGGCTCGAGGATATTTCCAAGGCGAGGGAACCGTCGATGGACAGACAGAGACGGGGCGAGAAGGAGCAAAGAGAAGAGTCAGAGCCGGAGGACAATCGAATTCGCAACAGCCGTCTCGGACGGCTCGTCGGCCCTCGCTCTTATTTTCTCCTGGTCCCCCGGCGACCAACCCCTACCACCTCGCGTCCCACCCTATCTTCGCCCCTTTCCTTCGACCGCTTTTCTACGAGTCGCTTTTCCACCCGTCTCGCGCCCCTCTTTTCGTTTCCACCCCGCCTTCCTTGGTAGCCCTTTTTCCTCGGTCTCGTTGGTCGAACGAGAGACGCGCGCTCGCTACGGAGGGCATTACGTCCAATTACAAGAAGCTTTCAGCAGATCAAATTCGGTAGCCGCGGCGGAGTTTTGATCACGACCCAGAAGAGCGGCTTGGATCAATTGGAAACGAGGCAGTTCCCCGAGTAAATTCGTTCCCGTTAAGAGGGTGCCCGAGGATGGATACGAAGGCATCGGCGGTCCTTCCTTCTTTCTTCCCCACCTTTTGATCGACTCCGGCCACCCTTCGACTTTATTTCCGCGATACTACCGGGGGCTCGACCGATTGGAAATGGACTAGGCGATCGGGCACAAACGTGTTTCCTTGTTTATCCCCGCGCGCTTTTGTAGCGGTTCTGATCGTTGGAGCGCGCGACCCCGGCCCGATACACGCGCGTATGATCGCGGGAAACGCGCGGCAAACGCTTCGAAAGTTCCTTTGTGTTTTGCAACGTTCCCGTCTGGAAAGGGTATCCGATATCTCTTGTCGCGCCCGACTGCGGCTCAGATAGAGAGCCGAACCTCGCCACGCTCTCGCGGCACCCGTGTAAGCGCGTGTCGCCTCGCCTGCCGCGTTTAGCATACCAAAAGAGATGATGGACGTTCTTTAGTAAGAATTTCCCTGTGACAATTAGAGCGTAAACATGAATTCTGATGAGAATAGTAGTAGAAATCGAATCTGGTTTACAATGGTTATGTGAATGACGAACAGGATTAATTAAACATTTTAATTAGAAATTGTTTCCGACAAAATCTGTGAATTGGTTCGTTTAGGCTTCAAATATTCGTCTCTAGGCAACGCTTTCGTTGTGCTCAATTCTATAACAAGATTTTACTTCAATAAAGAACGAGAATTAATTTAAAAACTGAATCAATCAACGGGTTAACCGTGAAAGTGGAAATTCAATCAAGAACCACATTGTACGTCCCTCTAAGAACGGGCCGTTACGCTCCCCCGTTAATTTCGCGCGATGGCATAATGTGCAACGCGGTCGGGCAAACAGCGCCTTTTATCGATTGTTAAAACCGAGCGAAAACGGAACGAAACGTCGGCCGGGGCGAGCGCTCTGCCTCGCGTGTATGTATGTACGTATTTCCTGCAATTCCCTCCGGGATAAACACGTTTATTCAGATGCTAGACATTAGCTTGAACAACGCCGACAACTACGAGGTCGTCATGAAAATTACCTATGCAGGGCAGAAAATTACTTATGCAGGGTGGCCAGTGGGCGGTGAACGGAGAGACGCGGGCGCTCAACTACCGGGAAAAAACGTTGAGACGCGCCCTCCGACCACGCACGAACGCGTTCATATAGATTGAAGTTTCGGAATGAGTTCGTTAAAACGGGAAAACCCCCTTCGCTCTTAAAATGTAAAACGTAAGGCCGAAGTTTCAGGAACTGGAATAAACTAACAGTGTCTGTATTTAATTAACTAATTGAGCAAATGTTAAATCGTTAGTTTTTAATCCTTCAGTAGGCATAGATGAAACCGTGATTCATAATTTATTATATCGTCGGTTTAATGATTTACTATATTCTTTTGATTGAAACAATCTCTGATAAGAAATAATGTAGGACGTTTATCAGATTTTTTGATAGATCATAGACATTTTTGTCCTAAGAACGATGGCAGTACTAGATGCACGTTGATGGAGGATCGTGCACTCACACAAATCCGTAAAGTCGACGTTTACAAACGACCCCTCTTACATTTGTCACCGACCGCAAGATTTGTCTTATGATTAAGAACGGGAAAAATGACCGGACGGGCCGTACGCGACTGACGTTTCTCGCTAAACGTCGCGTTCTTTTATAAGCAAGATTTACGCGCCACCAGGTTACTTTTGGTTGTTCCATAAACAAATGACGATTTTTAGCTCGTACCGTTTTAAACTAACTAACCGTTTCACGTCCTGAAGAATTTTGCAATGTAAAGTACTCGAGCGTTGATAATAGCGATCGAGTAATTTTCGTATCGCCAAGTTTTTCTATAATTGACGGAAATTAAATTAAACTTTCGTGTAGTCAAATGTTACACGAGGATATCGGCGAAGGGGAAATATCAAAAAAAATGCAAAAGGCACGATAACGTCGCGGGAATTCAATCATAAAAACTGGGAGGGCAGGTGGGTAATCGTTTTCATGCACTAAGTGGTCTCTGAAAGAAACGTCCCCAGTGAAAGGAGCGAGATCGCCAGAGGTCGGAGGCTGACGGCGGCTTATCAGTTAGCAAAGAGTCAAAGGACTTGGGAACATAATGGATCTGAGAATTTCCTCGTGCTCCCTACCTCGAAACAAAGTGCTGTCACGTACCACGTCGCGTTGTCGTGCAGCCGCTGACTTGGCCCTGCCACGGTGAGGAGACGACATCGGGAAACTGTCGGCCCGTCCAAAACAACCATTTTAAGTAAGAACGATAAGAACCAGACCGGAAACGGTGGAAACAGCCGGGATATTGTAGGTAAAAATGGTTGGGCGCGACACGGTGAAACGGAACGGGGACATTAAACAAAATGAGGGATTCGGCGGACCGGGGGATCTACGCGAGGGAGATCTCATTTGATCTCCGACCGTGACGGAAGATTCATTCCCGGAAGAATTCCGTCCGCTGGGAGTGCAGGCATTTTTAAGCGGCGATGAAAAACAAAATGGTTTTTTACCACGATGGAGCAAAAATAATAAATACCTGACCGATGAAAGAACGCGCAGATCGCGCGCGCGGCTTAAATCCGGGGGCTTACATTAAACGGCACGAAAATTCCTGTATTAAAATGTACGACAAAGCATCGCGAAGCTCGTCACGCAAATACGATATTTTTTTTTTTTCTAGAAAACATTTTTAATCCCTTAGGTTTTTAGCTTTTGATTGATTGACCGACAAAGAGACGTCTGATCGAAACTACGCGCTAAATACATATTGTTACCGATATCATGGATGAAATATATTTCTACGACCAATATTCCTTTTGTTCCACAGATAAAATATGTATGTATATGTAATTTTTATATGACAAATATTGAAAAATTTAAGTAATGGATAAATTATTAATCACATGCACCAGAGTCAAATGTATAAATACATATTCTTCAGGAATGCGAGGTAAATTGAATTTTCATTTGATATGTAGATTCATATATTTAATTTTACATATACAATTACAATAATTTTCTCTTAAAAGAATTGACGAAATCTCCTTAAAACACGTTTGATCGTGAGAATCTCTTCTTGAAATGTCAGATTTGTAAACAGCTTCCGAATCGAAGACAGAGAACAGTCGCTCTCACGTAAAGTACACAGAAGAGGGGTATGTGTCGGATCGTATAGGGGTGGTTCAAACCGGCAATTGGGATTGCGTATCAATGTTTCCGGGCGATCAGGCAATCGTAAATCGAGCGTGACAGCCACGTAACGCTAGAACGTGAAGCTGCTACCTCGCGAAACGCGTCTTGTTGTCCTTAACTTCGCCGCATTGACCACGCGTTTCCTTCTGTTGCTCGTCGCCCCCTCAGAAGCCTTGGGAGGACCACCGGCGCCGACGTCGCCCGACACGCCAATAAACAATGAATACATGAATATGAAAATTTCCATGAGAGCTTGCCCACGTAACATCTGCGTACTGACGTGCGTTCCCGACGCCCGCCTGCCATTATATGGACGCGCACGTACGTACATAGGCATGTGCATATCTCACGCAGATCCCAAGCTTTCGCGTAATAAAAGAAATTATGACAGAAATAGATATAAATGGAATATGGAAATGCTGCGGGAACGGAAGGTTCGTCGAAAAAAAATTCTTGAGGTTTGCTTTCTTTATGTAAAGAACGTTATTCTTAGAAAATGAAATATGCGAGAGTAAACACAGAGAAAGGGTAGAAGAGAGGAAGAAGAGGTCGTTCATTGTCAAAGTGAAATTCGCAAATTCGACAGGCGTTTTTCTCCACTTTGCAACGAGTCGAAACATCGAAACCCGGCCGAGCGAACGAGCGAACCCGGGCCTCGTCCATAATAACAGATGTAAATTACGTGCGTACGCAAGCGAACGGACAAGCGTGGTGTGCGCGTATGCGTGCTTGCAGAGAAAACCTGAACGGTCGTGGATGAATGCACACGCTGGTCGAACGGCGACGAGTGCACAGGCTCGGGCCGGTGCGTGTGCCCCGGCACACGCGTGTAGCCGCGGGTCGGGAATATTTGCAAGCCAAATTTTAATACCGGAATTAATTTGACCCGAGAAGGCAGACGAGTTTGAGGTAGTTAGGTACACCTCTATGCGCGAGGACGAGGACGAGAGGACCGTCGGCCGCCCCCTCGTCGTTGATCCAACCACCAGATCTCCTCCGGCTCCTCCGGCAGTGACCGAAGGGAGATATAGGGAAAGAGGAGACAGAGATGGAGAGAGAAAGCGCGAGAGAGAACGACGAGGGTCGCTTGCTGGGCTGCCTTCTTCTCGGGCCTCATCGTCGCATTATGTAAAAAGTGTAAGCTAATTTATCGGCGTCGGGATGCCCAGTGTGCACCGCCTCCCGAAACTTTCCTCCGGCCAAGGTACTTCAGCTTTATATCGTGAATTATTATTGCCAGCCTGGCTTCAACCCCCTTTCGCTCCTTTTCGGAGACCGAGGATTCGACCTGCTCGCGTCTCTGTCCACCCTTTACTCGTCGGCCTTCTTCGTTCTCGTTTTCCTGCCTTTATTGTCCCTCTCTCTCTCCACCCTCTAACCCCTTTCTCATTTCGTTCCCTTCTCTGACCGCCTCCACCTTCTCCTCGTTCCGTCTCGCTTCCGTCCCGTCCCCGTGCCATCGGGTTTCATCCGTCTCCCTCGTTCTCCTCGATATAAATGGCCAAAGTAAACTTCGCCATTACGAAGTACGGAGCACGGAGGTCACCCCGCTACGGAGCCACCATTTTGGCTCGGCCAACATCGCCGCCACCCTCGGGAGAAGCCCCCATCTGGAGTTCAGGGAACGAGAGAAAAGGGCCCCCCACCTACCACCGCCCGCGCCGACAACTATCTAGCTTTATGGCGGCTCAAGAGGGGCACCAGAACTTACTCTGCCGTTGTCCTAATTGGTACTCGGTATTAAAAAGAGTCGAGGTCGTCGGCGACGGAGAGCAGACGATCCCCGGATAGACGGAGAGAGTAGAAAAAACACAAGCTGGAACTGTTCCGAAGGTAACCGCGCCGCGAAACGTAACGTGGGACGGGTTAATGAGATCAGGGGTTTTTAGTTGAATTAACAAAATATGCGTACTAACTGGGAAGAGCGCGGCCGTAATTTGCAATGAGAAATGAACCAAGTTAGCCGGACGTGTATGAAGGTTAGTGGATATGTAATACGGATGCTCCACTGCACGGAGGTGTTGCAGGAATTATCAAACGGCCTCGCTTTTTTATCGGGCATTCTCATTTTCGAGAATCAGTTCATTATCATAGGTCATTATAACATATTAGAAATGGAAATTCTCAAAAATATATAGTCTTTAAGGGTTGGAATCAAATTTTGCTAGAAGGCTTTTTACAGATTTTAAATGCTTATACATATTATAACAGAATTTTCAAACTCGCGACTGCTAGCTTTCACAATTTTTCACTATTCAAGTATTACGTATATGCAATATCCTCAGAATGAAAACACGGAGAATTGGGGATTAAAATCTCTGGACGAAGGCGTTGGCAAGGATTCTTATCGCGCGGGCTGGGAAGGCATCGAACCACTTAACACCGAGCGGGTAATTAAATTTTCGTAATCGGCCAGGCCCGTTCGACGGCTTTAATTAAAATTATTTAGAGGCGTTGCGCGGACCGATAATTAATTAAGAGTAAGGATACGCCGGTAATTAAAATCCTCGTGAAGAAGAGGTCGGGCCTACGGGTCGAAGCGCCGGGTAAGTGGAAGAGGAGCAGCACTACACCGACACGGCTGACCGACGTAAGAGGGAAGAGCATTCTCGCGGGCATCTCCTAGGAGTATTAATTCAATATCTAATTAAGCCGGGTCTCGTGGGTGTGCTGGCTCTCTTTTACGAGCTGTCGTCGCGTTATCTCCGCGGACGTCCTCGCGAAATACGAAAACGAGGAAAAGTGTAAATAAGATAGGTGGCCCGAGCGTTAATTGACCGACGGCCGAGGCACAATGCGCCGCCGATCAAAGTTATTAAAAAGCACGGCCTTGGGCATGCCAAGCCACCGCGCCACTGAAAATGTCACTCGCTATCGTAATTGAATTCGCGATGATTTAAACGCGGCAAGCGCCTTCGTCGAGGTCGCCTCTGTTCCCTCAAGCACCCATCCTTTGCACATTCTTCCTTCTCTTTTCGTATCCCGAATGAACTTTGCATTAGCGAAAAGCAGAGATAAAAACAGATTACTAATACATATTAATTAACAAGTTTAAATTGTGGAGACACTCCACTGGACTAATTGTTATCTGTTTAAGAAATCAATAAACTGGATAAGAATTCTAGAATTTCATAATTACATTTTCAATAAATATTTAATCTCGATCTTGCTATTTATTATAATAATAAACTTGTAGAGTCTGTATCTTCCTTTAGATGCTGAAGAGTATATCTAATATTAGCGTCATAAAGCATCAGCGTGTATACGTGGCACAATTTCCAGCACATTGGTCACGACGATAACTCAATCTTGACGATGGGTACGGCGTCGCGTCGCGTCGCGTAGCGTACCGTCCGGAGGCGTAATCATCGTCGTTAACCATCAACCGTTGAGCGTCGGACGCGCTAGGCGTCGTCGCCTTTTAATGAATACTCAGGCGCGGCGGTAAATATCGATTCGGCGTCTAATTAACCAAGCCTTCGGAGGTCTATGGTTCTCGCCTAGCCGCTCTCGTGGGCGTACCGTTCCTATTTTACGAGCTGTCGTGGAAACGAGCAGCAGTAGCCAACCACGGCACGGCTCGCGGCTAACTCTCCAGAGGAACGAGGGAAAATCGCTGCCACGTACTCGTCCCACGTCCACGACCCTTTTCGTACCCTCTCCTGCCATTCGATAAACTTTGTCGATTACACTTTTCCGTGGAGTTTCACCGGGCTGAACGGCCACTGCGCTCGTGTAAGTTAATGAATCTCGCGTCGGGTCACAAGCTGGACCGATATCCAGGCCGTGCCAAGGAGAAACACGCGCGCACCGGATTTCTCGATAAGATAAACCAGAGAATTTAAGCTGGCCCTGAGAGGAAGCCCAGGTCGTATAAAAATGAAAAATGTGAAATACTTATCTACCTAATAAAATATTGTAATATAGTACCCAGAAAGATAGATAGTAATTATATTACAATTAAAAAGAATTCTTGTAGTTGATCATTTAGAACGTGCGAATTACGAACGGACTAATTAAACTTGGTAGCCAGATCACTTAATATATTTTGTCGAATTTGAGCATCAAATCTAATAAGTAAATTCTCCGTGAATAAAACCACTGTTTTTAATTCCTGATCTATTATATTAATTGGGAGAAGAAACAAACGACAGGACGAAAATCGCAAGAAAAATCCGTATGGATAAATAGAAGAGAAACGTTTGCATAATTCGTTTTAAGCGGTGAACGAAGCGAGTTTCATACATCGATAAATTTAACGATATCACAATGCGAAAGATATACGTGTACGTGTATATATCGAGCAAGGAATTCATACAATGGTATTTCATTTGCTGAACAAAGGTGGAGAGGAAAAAACGAGGAACGCGAAGCGAGCGTCTACGATCAGAGAGCCGGGGCGCTCTTTGATTTTCACTCTCGGCATCCTTGACCCAGAAAAGCGCGTTCGATTCCAACGGTGGCTTCAATTTTTTCCCTCCTTTCCTTCCTTTTCCCCGTTTTTCCTACTTTTTTTTCTGCACCTCCAATACTCACCTTTCTCCTGGCTCGGTCCTCCCGGCCACCTCCGCGCCGTCCGTCTACTCCTTCATCCCCTTCCTCGCGGGGTTTCCTCCCTTCTCCGCGGATTCTCTCCGTCTCCTTCCCGTCGTCGCCATTTTGCGCTCTTCATCGATCCTGCGCCCACGCACGCTCCAATTTTTCCCGCCAGTTTTCTACCCCACAAGCCAGATTACCGTCCTCGATGACGCGTCAGATACGAAAGCCTCTTACCCGCGACGAGAGACATCTCTCCCGAAGACGGTGTCCGTCACGAGTGCCGACCGTTTTTCAACTGATCGAGCAGCGCAGTGCGCGTTTCGATCTTAAGCCGGGTTTTCGACCGATTTGCATAGAGCTAGCGAGAAACCGGAACACGAGATGGAATTAGAAAGGGAGGCCTCTCATAGTCGCTCGACGTCGACCTTTTATGACGAAGCAACCATCCATTGTTGGACCCCCAGCGAAGCTCCAGCTCGACCCCCTCCACGGTACCCTCCGTGCAATACTTGCTGGTCTTGCAAGGGGGTTGCTTGCAAGGGTGCTGCAGAAGTTCACGAGACCTCCACTTGGTGGTACTGATGTCTCGAAACGTCTTTGCATGCTCGAAAATTATTTGAAAACCAAAGAAACAATTCTTTATACAAAATATTATTGCACTTTTTAAAATAGTCAATGATTTGACATGTTAAAAATATTGCCATTCGCACATTTCTATTAATTTTCAATCAATAATTATTCAAAAAATAAAATTAATAAAATATTATAGTATGATTTATTTTATACAAATAGTCCTAGTATTAATAAGAGAATTTAAAAAGGAAATGAAATAGAAGTAAAGGTTTATGCTTAGAATACACGACTATTATGACAATTTAATAAAATGTAAATGATGTTAATAAAACTGAAAACGTAGACAGAATAAGTCGTATTTTAAAGAAACCCGAGGGGTAATTCTTTAATAGCTTAACTTAAGCGTATGAAAGAAATATCGCGAGAGGATGTAATTAAAGATATTCACGGGCGAGGAAATGTAGCTGGAAAGGGATTAAATAAACCTGGACGTAAGTCGTAATATAACACGCTCCAGCTACTCGCCGACTTATGCTCGCGTTTCTTTTAATTGTACCTTGAGGTAAGGTTCCTTTTAAATCCAGCTTAAGGTCTTCCTCTTAAAACTAATTCAGATAAATGTCTCTTACAATCCTCGTAAAAGTCAACATCCCCGTTTATGTACCGCTATTAAAATAATTTTTTAATTAAGCGAAATCTATTTTTTAAAAATTATTCATTACTGACTAACAGAAGATGTGTTTATTATTACAGATGCTTTAATAAGTGCGTATAAATTTTATTCGTAATATCCCAACAGCGAAGGATTAAATTTACGTAGAATTTATGAAATTGGAAACAGATGAACAAACAGAAATTTCTGGTAAAGCGTTTTTTAAAACGCTTTTTCTTGTCGACCCGTTATGACGGTCGGTTAAAAGTTCTGGAGGAAGCATACCGTTGCGTTGTTGAAACGTTGAAACAAACAACGAGAACGTTATCTAGCTACGTCCGAGAACGTCTCATGATACGTCTGTGGGAACTTTTCGTGCTTGCGCCTCGAACTATTTGCGGTTCACTGTGCCGCGCTTTCAACTTGCACGAAGTTCCCGGCGGTATCAGTCCTTCCAGGTCGTAGCCGCGCCGGCTGCGAATGAATTTCCCGGAAAACACCGGCCTTTACATAAATAGAAATTAACAATTTTCAACCATAATTTTCTCCTCCACCATGTTGAAATCTATTAGAGCAGCCGTTGCTTGCAATTAATTTGTAACAAAACCGCGTTCCCAGTTTAGAGCGCAAGTAATTAAATCATATCGAACTTGATTTCGTGCGGTCATTATTTAAAGTTTGTTGTTAAAAAATAATTATATTTCAACAGCTAATCGAGCTTATGTTTCATCGAATTGAGATATGAGTATTTTTTTATAATTAAAGAAAAAGATTCCTCTCAAATTTTTTATTTGATGCTTCAATTAATGAAAACAATTATTACCAAGTGTTAATTATTAAATCAGTCATAGGATAAATTGAACTCTATCTGGACGTAAGAATATGAGATAAGTGGTTAACAGAGAATACTATAAGCAGGAGATTCTCATGAAATAAAATCGTACATTGTTCCCCTGTCAAAGACCTACTAATAAATTCTAAAGAATGGCATTAAACAGACGTCCAGTTTCGAACAGCCAAATCCCACAATTTCGTATGCAGAGGTTATTCACCTCTGTCCATACCAGCTCATTAGAGAAGAGAGTCTCGTGCAATCCTTTCAAGCTTTTACTTCAAGAATCTACCCCAATGTCTGAACAGGACACTCAATCGCATCAGACAATGTTATTTAGCCCCGAGCTGTGTTAAAACGCTACCCTTTCGTGAGAATATCGTCCTAATGAATAAAGCTACGACGCCACAGAGGATCGCGCTGATTCGTGAAATGTGCAAACGAATTCTGAAAGACGATTTGCGCAGACCCCCAGCGAAGAACCAGTCGTAGCAGACACATCATAGAACATCGTCACGGCGATCCCTTTGAAAAATGACCAAGGGACAAAAAACTGGTTTGAGAGAGGGATCGATGAGAAGACCGGCACGGCAGGTGAGTTCAGAAGACCATGGGACGCGAGGTCTCGACCTAAGGGTATCACCTTTGACCCTATGCAGGTATTCTCGATGTCATCCTGTGCTAGTTGGCTTCAAACATCCTAACATTCATAGACTTTTTTCGAATGATCGCACAATTTGAAATGATGTCGGATTTTCTATAACTGGAGAGCACTGTGCACGTTGAAAAATATATTAGGTATGTATAATCAATGATACAAGAACTATTCAATCGGATTCAATATGTCCACTGAATGGACGTGCACCAAATTATAACTGTACGTTAACTGCAGAAATAGAGACGAGACTGTGTAAATCTTTAATTAGCAAATCGAGATTTTGCATATTTATGCAACGACTTGACAAACGCGAATGCATTTAGAATTGAAAACTAGGGGTCCTACAATGAACACCAGCTTCCGTCGAAATTCTAAATCGTTAAATCGGCGATTCGCGCGTTCCGCAACTATTAAACTGCCGCGGGGAGTCGTCGTTGAAATAAAAAATACATAGTTAGAATCGACATAAATATAAATCGTGTAACGCGTTGCGGTATAGCCGACGCGACTGGTGCGTGATTGGAACTCGTGCATTTGGAAAATAGAAAATATATCCCTGATTGTATCCTCGCCGCTGCATAACGACCGGATCGGTTGCGAACAGTGTCGTTTTCGTCGTATCTCTCCCCCGCTATGTTTTCATCCGCGTTTCCCAATATTGTATACTAATACTTTACTTCCCTTTGTGTTATTAACGTCGCCGTGTCGCGTTACACAATTTTAATCAAATTAATTTCGTTTCGAGCCTTTCAATTGATGCATTTTTTTTTAGAGGAGTTAAATCAGATTTTCCTTAACGTGATTTTTCGATTGCTTTGTATTACGAACCCAATGTGATTAATGTTTTATACATTCAAATTGCAAGCTTTCGTTCGGTGATACAATTAGACGAAACGGGAAAGAGAATTGTTCCGACGAACGTAAGTTTGAAAAAATAGCGACCGGTGACTCCTGCGAGCTCATCCCGGTTTCGTCGGTAATGAACGCCGGAATCATCGTCGTTAAACCGAGTTATCTCGATCGGGTAAACTGCATCAAATCGAGGGACGTCGAGGCCGGGTCCGGCTAGTTCGAGGGCCGATCCGACGCGCGACATAGGCCTATTATGTAATCGGTGTGTATCGTACTGTGTATCAATATGTCTGGTATACATATGCAGGCTAGTCTATGGCGACGTATCGGACAATGCGCCGTGTGACCGTGTGCCGGGTATAACGGCACGGCATAGCGCGTGGCGCGTGATCCAGCGTGGCGTGGCCTGGCAAGGCACGAAACACATGTCGATACGGCCACATAATGGGAACATAACCGCTATGTAGGTATCCCGTAGTATTTAGGTCTCATGGTGTCACGGGTTAATTGCACGTGATTGGTTATTGTCCATCTGCGGCCCGTATCCAGTCGTGTCATCTACTTTCGCTTTCCGACGCGGATGCTCCCTAGACTTCCTCCAAGCTACACCCTCGAAGCATGCATCTCGTGAAACGAATAGAAAATCGTACCTCGACTTAATAAATAAAATCGGCAGCGAAATGCGGCCTTTATTCATTCATCCCATAGTATAAAACGGTTAACGAAAATATTATCAATGAGTTTGGGCAACAATGAATTCGGCCATAGTTACAGAAGAATGGATTCATTGAACGTATACGAATATAAAATTTAGTGGGACATTCGATTTCCTTTAGTATTGACTTAGTTTAGTTTACTAATTCAAGCATTATGTATGTGAATCCAGATATAATCATTTTATTATCAGTTCGTCGAAGTTAGAATCGACAGTCGTTTTAAGGATGTATTGGCTATACAGTCAATCCCAAAAGTTTATGCACTTTAAAAATGCATTTTTTAAAAAGAAATCAGACGTCGGAAGAACATTGCTAATAATAAACAACAAAAAAAAATTTTCGATTTTTTCGAGATTTTTCCAAGGG
>NW_017155624.1:1829443-1833761 GCF_001652005.2 Ceratina calcarata
AAGGTTAATGATACGGTTTACTGCACGATTCTTTATTAGTTTTCTTATATAAAAAGATATTCTATTACTGGTTACCGCTGGTTTATGCGTGTACCCTAAATAAATTCATTAAAATCGTATGTGCGGATCGGCGAGTACGTTCATTACGCGTAGGTCTAGTTTCTGTTAGCCTTGCGTGCGTGCCTTGGATCTCATTCGAACCGTGCCACGGACCATGCCGTGACAATGATACGTACCGAGCACGTGTCCAATTGTTCATGAAAAACCGATTAATCAGAGCGACGATGATAACGATCTATGACGCTATTTCATCTGCACTTCATCTGCACTTCATCGATGAACCATTATTATTATTGATTTATTGTTATTTTAAGCACATGCAGTTACGATGAATCTTCGATAATTCCTATTGTCAATTGTTGTATTACAATTACAAGTTTCGAGGAATCTTTATATGTTTTGGAAAAATGTCGGAAAAAACGAAAATTTTTTGTTGTTGTTTATTATTAGCAATATTCTTCCGACGTTTGATTTCTTTTTAAAAAATGCATTTCTAAACTGCATAAATTTCTGGGATTGACTGTATAGCCAATACATCCTTAAATATTAAACTTTGAGAATAATCACTGTCTATGAATTGAGACAAGTACGTTGATCTCGTAATGCATGAATGTTACTTTGCTCGTCAGTCTCCATTTATTATTAGCTTCTATTTGTATTTCCTTTATATTATGAACAGTTGGCTTTATCTCAAAATACCAAAATTGTGAAAAGAAGTGATAGATAGTATCCTATTTTTAATTCGTGTTTAAGTGACTATCTTGCGAGTGCGGCAGACAGAAGATGTAAACAGATGGTGTCAGAGTAGAGAAGCGCGGCGGACAAGTGGAACGTGGCGTTTCATTCGGTTTTCGATCAATGCCGCAGCTGACTGCGGAAAAAATTGAACGGGAGCAAAAAGAAAGAAGGAACGCGCACGGTCCGGTCGCTCGGTCGGGCTGACCGATTTATTGCCAGGCGCCGAGCGGCTTTTTCCTTTTCTTCGCTTTTTCCAACCGTCCGTTTCGTTCGGCCGGGGCTACGGTGTGTGTAATCCGCGACCTTTGTTGTGACGAAGACGCGATCCGCGTCCACGTGGACGTGACAGCTCGACCACGTGGCCGAATGGTTCCGTTTTGGGACATGCCAAACAGAAATTTATCCATTCATTAATTCTTCTGACATTATTAGTGGAATAATCGGATAACGTGTTTGTTTCCTGTATGTACCGTGACAAGAAATGAATTTAATATAGATTTATTGAATTTTCATTAAAATTGTCGAAATTAAAGACATGTTTCAACTACGTATTCATTGAATTAATAATTTCTACTTCCGAAATCAAATTACACAATTATATCCATATATCATGAACTCTGATGCAATATCATATATCCATATCGAAATAAACATTTTTCCATACGATTATAAAACAGCAGCATTTAATACAGCTCGAATCACAATACTGTACGTTTCATACAATTCACTTTCATCACTAGGAGATCGAAGATAGCCATGTACTCAAATGACAGACCGACTCGAGAGGTTTTCTTATCGTCACTCCGTGATCGATTCGTCAGTCACATACGTCGGTCTCGAGCTGACCACGAGATATGTCCAATAATCGATGATAATGGGATGATGCGCCGGAGAGGTTTGACCTTGACACTGAACTAATTAACGCACACTAACCCCCTATGTGTCCCTTTGCCACCCCCGATCGGTGGTCCAACGTTACTGTACATACGTGCACATACACAAGCTTGCCACGTTAACAGTCGCATACACGAGACCGGACCGTATACTGGGTGGATCGTACCGGTCGGTATGCAATTTCATGATTATATGGCAAAGCACTTGTGAATGAACGCTGATGTTCTAAATCAATGACACGCAGTCCTGTCGATCCTGGCATAGTTCCACGATTATCGTCAAGATATCCTCCACTCGTTCTTTCTCCATTCTAACTTTATCAATTATCAATGCTACGAGAATGACATAATATAGTATTTCAATCCAGCTAAATCGTAATATAACAACGGTGGTGTATTTATATTGTCTGTATGCGTAATATTGTTATATTATCATTCATCGTATTATGACTAGAGTAATTAGCTTATTTGTGCTACAGCTGTCGTTTAGTTCAAATGTAAACTGCAAGATAAGCTTCCAACTGTTACACAACTATAATAATAATTCTCTAAATAATAATAATCAATGTTCACTATGTTCATCATAATATTCATACATGTACATTTTGAAACGATCTCGAAAATAATTAATATTATATAATTATATATAAAGAGTTGATTGAATTTTTTTAAAGACAATTCAATCTTGTCGAAGACAGTGACTTAAGTACGAACTCTGTTTAACGCCGGTGATTCAGATCGTGAAGCCGGTCTTCATTATCGGATTGGCGCCACTCGGTATGTGCGTGACCATGAACGCACATTCTCCGGAACATTGCGGAACACTATCACTGTCAATGACCGATATTACGCACGGCCCGCCATTGGCTTCTGCAAGTCCGCTATGTCCAGCCGTATGGTAACGTGCCGTTTCAAGGGCCGTGCACCGACGGAATTGCTGCCGCGACCGAATCACGTGCACCGTACTGCAACCATAACTTCCAGTGAACATGAAGTCAGATACAATAAAAATAATCTTATTGCATAGGCAAAGAGCAAAGACAGTATAGTGATCGAATTCTCATCTTTCTGCTTGTTTTTCGCCTTTGCACAAAGAGTATTTACAACGGAATGGAGGCATCAAGGTCGAGAAGTCAAACTCGAGTCCCAAAAAGAAGAGGACGGAACGAACCAGCAAGTAAAGAGGAATTCAAACGAGCACGCGGAGAACGAAACGATACGAATGTAACAATGGAATAGAGATGGACCAAGGAATGATAAAATAAAGCCAAAACGAGAAAGTGTCCCTATGGAGAGGAAAGGCGAGCCTCGAAAAAACGAGAACAGGAGATGCTCATTCAGCTCGGACAGGTTTCCCTGTATCAGTGTCAATCCAATCAATGGTTTATTAACCGACGCCGGAAGGCTGGCTACGGGCTGAGGTGCAACGGAGAAAGCAACAGTGGTGTGTTCGGTCGTCGAAGTAAAAGGAAAGAGACGACCAGCACGGTGCGAGTGTTGGATGTATCGCGCGGAGAATCGAAGAGAATCGACAGGCGAACAGTGAGAAGGACGAACAACGGAGAGGGGCGACTCTCACGAGGGTCGAAGGGCGAGCCGGAGTACGTTCGCGGTTTGTTTGGACGGTGGACCTTAACACGTGGTCCCGTGGTACACATGCATCGCACACTAGCGAAAAGAAGCCGAAAAGAATCGGAGGAAGCGAGAGAATCGATGTATTTATGTCGACCAAGGCAGAGGTGGAAGAACGGGTTGGGGCGACGGTGTCAGGGGTGAGCGAAGAAGAGTCGTCGCATGTTCAGAGGAAGAACGAGAGAGAAGGTGAAAGAGGGGATGCCGGCGAACAAGAGGGATACAGGTAAAGAGAGGAAAAACGCATCCTCTCTCAGGGATGCTATATTGTTTCTGTATCCCCCGTTGTCCGAAGGGAGGAGAACGGAGGGAAGGAAAGAAAGGTCGGAAGAGCGAGAGGGGGCTATCGGTTATTGGAAATCTGTATTTTTGTAGGCCATACCTCTTTCGCACGTTAACCCCCGCGTGTCCGGTGTATAGTGGGTAAATCGCAGCAATAGGTCACCCCGATCATCTCCATCGAACGATTCAGAGACGCGGTTATAGTAGCCGGCTTCTGCTTGCTTTCAATCTGCTCGCTTCATTCTCGCTCGCGGTCTTTCTCTGTCTGCCGCCCCGTCCGTTTGTCCGTCGGTTTTCCTATCCCGTCTGCACGATGCAACAACCGCGGGGCTGATTCCAATCTAACGTACAATGCTGCGTATTAAGGGACCCATTTGACCGGGCATGATCGGCTGCGTCTATGCGAAATTACAGCTAGCGTCCGAGTATCGACTTCACTCTCGTTTCGCCCTCTGCTCCCATCCGGTCATTCCTTCGCTGATCTTTTCCGCAAGATAACGATTCTCCACCGCTATTCTACGTTCTCCATCCCCCGGTGCTACCACGCATTCATGCCGCTCACAATCAGATACTGTTTTGACGAATTAAATGCGATTTGGTCGATTGGCTACCATGGAAGAGGGAATCTCGCCATTCTCCTTTTTTACGATTCCAGTCGCAAAAAAAAGCGAGAGTAAATAAAAATAGTTCGTTACTTCGTCATTTCATTAGAT